>NC_089807.1:39079705-39084705 GCF_029633855.1 Hoplias malabaricus
TCAGACTGAAGGTGAACAAATCAAAGCAGACTGTGAGGGAGAAGAAAGAACCGCTGGTTGGTTTGATGCTTGACCACAGACCATGTGTTGGCCTTTTTATCAAGAGATGTGGTGCTTCAGTACAAACTGTGGCATTCATTCATTCATTATCTGTAACCATTATCCAGTTCAGGGTCTCGGTGGGTCCAGAGCCTACCTGGAATCATTGGGCGCAAGGCGGGAATACACCCTGGAGGGGGCGCCAGTCCTTCACAGGGCAACACAGAGACACACACACACTCACACCTACAGACACTTTTGAGTCGCCAATCCACCTACCAACGTGTGTTTTTGGACTGTGGGAGGAAACCGGAGCACCCGGAGGAAACCCACGCAGACACAGAGAGAACACACCACACTCCTCACAGACAGTCACTCGGAGGAAACCCACGCAGACACAGGGAGAACACACCACACTCCTCACAGACAGTCACCCGGAGGAAACCCACGCAGACACAGAGAGAACACACCACACTCCTCACAGACAGTCACCCGGAGGAAACCCACGCAGACACAGAGAGAACACACCACACTCCTCACAGACAGTCACCCGGAGGAAACCCACGCAGACACAGAGAGAACACACCACACTCCTCACAGACAGTCACCCGGAGGAAACCCACGCAGACACAGAGAGAACACACCACACTCCTCACAGACAGTCACCCGGAGGAAACCCACGCAGACACAGAGAGAACACACCACACTCCTCACAGACAGTCACCCAGAGCGGGAATCGAACACACAACCTCTAGGCCCCTGGAGCTGTGTGACTGCGCCACCGTGGCGCCAAACCAGGGCAGCAGTTACAAACTGACTATGACAGTGGACAATGGAAGTAGCCAAATATACACTAAGGCTAATGATGCTCAGTGAGGAAAACGGTAATCTGTAATGACTGTGGCATGTCCAGAGCCTACCCAGAATCATTGACCCAAAACCGGAACAAACACCGGACGGGGCGCCAGTCCACAGGTGTGAATGTGGGAGTGAGAAGGCAAGGTGTGTGTGTTTGAGTGACTGGGTGAGTGTGTGTAATTGACCCTCTGCAACCCTTATCAGGATGAACTGGCTACGGAGCATGAATCTCATGTAAGATTTGCTTTGGAGAAAATGTAATCATTTATTCACATTCGGAATGTGTGTGTGTGTGTGTGTGTGTGTATAGTCAATAAAACACTACTCATGAAAGAACTGTTAAATTACAGGTAAAAGCCTCAGCCAGCAAAATTAATCAGGAGGAATGTAAAAGTTGACGAATCTTATTTAAATGCGTTCTCTGTCCAAAGAATGCGTACGAAGTGACAAGACCTTGGCCTGATTTCCCAAACCCATCACAGCACAAAGATAATAATAAAAAAGTGAGCGTATTTCTCTGGGAAACCAGAGCCTGAGCAGCCCTTGCAGCTTAAAGTAAATGCAAAGAAATCATTTCTCACCCTGGTGTCTTTTCACTTGTTACAGAAATGAGCCTATAGATCTAACGAAAAATAACAAGTCAATTAACGCTTCAAACAAAGAGGGCAGTTAAAGGAAGCTACAGGCTGTTAAAGCTGCGGATTCCAGTTAGCGTGCTAGCCACATTAGCAGTGTCAAAGGCAGCTGTGACTCCAAGGTCAGGGAAGGTAGCCAGGTTGCTCTCCAGGACAGGCAGGAAAACAACTGTTGTGGTGGAGTTAAGCAGCAGCACATTATTCTTCATCAACATACACAGGTTCAATGGGGGCGGCCATGTTTAAAGTAGGTTCAAGCTGGGTTCCTTTTACCTCATAAGTCAGATGTCGGAGCAGGGAATGATGTCACACGTGAGTTGGCCATGTTCCACTTAACATTGCCCCAGGTTTTCGTTGTTAGCTTGGTTAGCATTCCCGGTTGATAACAGCACATTTCGTAATATTTTACACATCCAAACACCATAGAAATATGATCAATACAGCAGGTGGACAATACTGAGACACTCAAAGGACACTACACACTGTTGCTGTGCAGGCTGCCATCTTGGATTCTGGACGTTGGGCTGGTGAGGCTCTGCCAACAAGTAGGAGATCTGACTGGTAGGAGTGTTCAAGTTAATTTCCTACTTGGACCTTCACATTCAAATGGAACAGAGCATTAGTACAGAATCTGGCAGGTCTATAGTTGTCAGTATAATGCACACATCACAATAGGTAATGATTCATTCATTCATTGTCTGTAACTGTTTATCCATGTTCAGGGTCGCGGTGGGTCTGGAGCCTACCCGGAATCATTGGGCGCCAGTCCTTCGCAGGGCGACACACATTCACACCTATGGACAGTTTTGAGACCCCAGTCCACCTACCAACGTGTGTTTTTGGACCGTGGGGGGAAACCCACGCAGACACAGGGAGAACACACCACACTCCTCACAGACAGTCACCCAGAGGAAACCCACGCAGACACAGGGAGAACACACCACACTCCTCACAGACAGTCACCCAGAGGAAACCCACGCAGACACAGGGAGAACACACCACACTCCTCACAGACAGTCACCCGGAGGAAACCCACGCAGACACAGGGAGAACACACCACACTCCTCACAGACAGTCACCCGGAGGAAACCCACGCAGACACAGGGAGAACACACCACACTCCTCACAGACAGTCACCCGGAGGAAACCCACGCAGACACAGGGAAAACACACCACACTCCTCACAGACAGTCACCTGGAGGAAACCCACGCAGACACAGGGAGAACACACCACACTCCTCACAGACAGTCTCCCGGAGGAAACCAACGCAGACACAGGAAGAACACACCACACTCCTCACAGACAGTCACCTGGAGGAAACCCACACAGACACAGGGAGAACACACCACACTCCTCACAGACAGTCTCCCGGAGGAAACCAACGCAGACACAGGAAGAACACACCACACTCCTCACAGAACCCCTAACCCTGGAGTTGTGCCACCATGCCTCCCGAGTAATGGTTCAATGAATATAAATCAATCAAAACAATGATGTCCCTGTGTGTGTGTGTGTGTGTGTATATATTAAAAGTCATGGTAAAATATAACTCATAAATCTGATCCATACTGGAACTGAGCTATAGACAATGATTCACTAAGAGTGAGGACAGCGTGGCATGCTCCAAAAGAAAGAAATCTGAAATCTAAAGATGACCGGGGGTAGGGCAGTCATAAACATGGCATTAATCAAAAGTATAAATGTGAAGTGCTGCTATGAGACAAAGCAGAAACCCTAAGGTCTGGACTGGTTCTAACTGAATCTTAATTGAATGCCTCTAGTATAAAAGCTGTTTCACCACCTGAAGTAGATCAGCTACTGATGACTGATAACGACTGTGTGCTCTTTAATGCACCCCTTTAACAATGTTAAACGAGCCGGTCTGTGAAGGAGGCCACTCTTCAAAAGTGGAAATGTCCGAGAATTAACCCTTAAAGCCCCAGACAAAAAAAGAACCGCACTGAAATTAAACCACACAGCGGACGTGAAAATCTGAAAGTGTCAGACTCGGTGAGTTCACAGATTTACACCACTTTTCATATTTTATCATCAAAGGAGGATGTGGAGGATCTGCTGAAGTCTCACAGGACGGAGCGCATCATTAAAGGAATCAGAGTGAGTGTGAATCATTAGCAGAGCCCCTGCTTGTGACAGAAATGGATCCCAACTCCCTCATTATCATTGTACTACACAAAATGGCAAATGTTTGTTCTGAAATGAAGGCCATCAACAGGGAGTCCCTCCTCTGCTGCAGTTACAGCTTCAACTCTTCTGGGAAGGATGTACACTAGAGTTGGAAATGTTTCTGTGAGGGTTTGATGGCATTCAGCCACAGCAGCAGTGAGCAGGCCAAGTACTGACTTTGGAACGCTGGATCATAAGCAGCACTCCAACTGATCCCACACGCATTGGATGGTGGTGGATAGGATTTATACCCTTCTAGTGGATGCTTAGCATTGAGCATGGTGATCTTAGGCTCAGGAGTTGGGAGATGTGTGTTATGTTTCATTATCAGTATCAAGAGACTTGAATGTGATCTTGTACAAGGCTGAGCTCATTCATTGATTATCTGTAACCCTTATCCAGTTCAGGGTCGCGGGGATCCAGAGCCTACCTGGAATCATTGGGCGCAAGGCGGGAATACACCCTGGAGGGGGCGCCAGTCCTTCACAGGGCAACACAGACACACACACACATTCACTCACATCTACGGTCACTTTTGAGTCGCCAATCCACCTACCAACATGTGTTTTTGGACCGTGGGAGGAAACTGGAGCACCCGGAGGAAACCCACGCAGACACAGGGAGAACACACCACACTCCTCACAGACAGTCACCCGGAAGAAACCCACGCAGACACAGGGAGAACACACCACACTCCTCACAGACAGTCACCCAGAGGAAACCCACACAGACACAGAGAGAACACACCACAGTCCTCACAGACAGTCATCCGAAGGAAACCCACACGGACACAGAGAGAACACACCGCACTCCTCACAGACAGTCACCTGGAGGAAACCCACGCGGACACAGGGAGAACACACCACACTCCTCATAGACAGTCACCTGGAGGAAACCCACACAGACACAGGGAGAACACACCACAGTCCTCACAGAGTCATCCGGAGGAAACCCACGCGGACACAGAGAGAACACACCGCACTCCTCACAGGCAGTCACCTGGAGGAAACCCACACAGACACAGGGAGAACACACCGCACTCCTCACAGACAGTCACCCGGAGGAAACCCATGCAGACACAGGGAGAACACACCACACTCCTCACACACAGTCACCCGGAGGAAACCCACACAGACACAGGGAGAACACACCACACTCCTCACAGACAGTCACCCGGAGGAAACCCACGCAGACACAGGGAGAACACACCACACTCCTCACAGACAGTCACCCGGAGGAAACCCACGCAGACACATGGAGAACACACCACACTCCTCACAGAC
>NC_089807.1:39089705-39119705 GCF_029633855.1 Hoplias malabaricus
CAGACAGTCACTCGGAGGAAACCCGCGCAGACACAGGGAGAACACACCACACTCCTCACAGACAGTCACCCGGAGGAAACCCACACAGACACAGGGAGAACACACCACACTTCTCACAAACAGTCTCCCGGAGGAAACCCACGCAGACACAGGGAGAACACACCACACTCCTCACAGACAGTCACCCGGAGGAAACCCACACAGACACAGGGAGAACACACCACACTCCTCACAGACAGCCACCCGGAGGAAACCCACGCAGACACAGGGAGAACACACCACACTCCTCACAGACAGTCACCCGGAGGAAACCCACACAGACACAGGGAGAACACACCACACTCCACAAGCTACATAAATTTGAATAAATTGAATACATTATGCATCTAATTCACAACTGTACTGTTTTATCTGAAATATAGCAGACAAATCTGTAAATTATTGAGAATAAAG
Organism: Hoplias malabaricus; assembly: GCF_029633855.1. Classification (NCBI taxonomy): domain Eukaryota; kingdom Metazoa; phylum Chordata; class Actinopteri; order Characiformes; family Erythrinidae; genus Hoplias; species Hoplias malabaricus. The sequence goes on from NC_089807.1 coordinate 39,090,159, forward strand.
TTATAATAAAATGATCATCTAGAAAGATGTTAAAAAAATATCTATAACAGATCTATAACAGATCATTAAAATATTTAATATTCATAAAAAAACAACTAAAACAGAAAAAAATCATATTAAAAAGCATAGGTATTGATCTAAAACCCAGTTTATAAACTATAGCAGAGCTGCAGTAGACTTTACTGCAGTTTGTTCTTTGGATGAATCAGCTCATCTCCGCCGATTAAGCTGATCTATGAATAATGCGGAGGGGTGTGTGTGTCTGTGTGTGTGTGTGTGTGTGTGTGTGTGATATGTTCACTGCTGAAAATACATCTCAGACTCTCCTGAGTGTCTGTAAAAGCCTCCAGAGGCAAAGACAGCCAGCTGACAGAGTGACAGAGCTTCTGCAAAGTTTCAGCGCCACTCTAAAGCACTAGTGGCACGGAAACGAATGCACTGAGGACAGTAGGGAACCCACGATGGAGACAAATGAAAGCAATAAGATGGCCTCTAGGGGCGAGAGAGCGGCAGCCGGGACGGGATTCTGCAAAATTTGACATAATAAGGAAGCTCTCTTAAAGACAGGAGAGGAGAGAGAGCGCAGCAGAGCGGCGCGACCAATCAGTCAGAGGAACGAGGAGGACAGAATGAGTGACCGAGGAGAGCTGGTGGAAGGGAAAAAAGAATCCTACTTTTTAAAGTCCACGCCAAACCAAGAGGAGCTGAAATCACCAGAGTTCTCCAGAGGTCATTAATAAAAGTGTCATGCCGGGACCGCTCAGGAACCCCCAGTCACTCACTCAGCAGCACAAAGAACTAATAATTACACTCACACTGCAAATTACAAAAGAGCAGAGCTTTGACTAACACCAGCAGGCATTCAGATGGTGAAATATTATTTGATTATAGACTGAGACTGATGCCTGAAAAGAGAAAGGAGGAGGAGTGCTGCTTCAGGGGATTAGTGCACTTTAAGCTTTCCACAGACCTCAGAACAGCTCATACTGAAGGTCACTGTGGATGTGATGGGTCTATTTTCCTCTATGTTCATTGTTTGTCCTTCTCTCTTCTAGAAGATCAGTTCCTCCACTGACCGTGTATGACGTCAATTTGAATATGGTGAATCGTTTCAAGTTGGTGTGTTCTCCCCGTGTCCGCGTGGGTTTCCTCCGGGTGACTGTCTGTGAGGAGTGTGGTGTGTTCTCCCTGTGTCCGTTTCAACTGACTCACCCATGACAAACTTAACTAGATTTTTAAACATTTCTGTGAGGATTTGATTGCATCCAGTCACATACGCCTCTCCAGCCGACTCTTGGCACTGAGGACGGTGACTTCTGCCTTTGTTGTGGTTGCCTGTAAAACGTAGCGTAGTCCAGATTTGCAAGTGAGCTGCTACGCAAACATTTTATGTGTAGGACCGGGTCTTTCACACCTTTTTAAGGTGAAGTGGGGAAAGTTAGTGGTGCGTGACGGCAGTAACACACATCTCACGGCCCACTGGCTTCTGTCTGATCCGCTCGTGTTGATTCCCCGGGGAAGAGCCGTGTTTAAGCTCAGCTTCACACTTAATACAAAGCGCTTGACTTTGAGGTCGGTTGTGATGGCCGTGCGTGCCGTGATGTGTTGACAGTGCTGTGCTGTAAGTACACATCCAGTCTCTGACTATATAAATATTAACCAGAGGCTGTTATTAACTGTTGACTGACAGTTAAGACTATAATTCATTACTATTTAAGGTAGTATTCAAACTACTGACCAAACAAAACTAGTACTGTCTTTTCTTTCTACTTTGCTCCGTCACGTCACTGCCCTCTTTGTGACACATTCATTCATTCATTATCTGTAAGCACTTACCCAGTTTAGGGTTGCGGTGGGTCCAGAGCCTACCTGGAATCATTGGGCGCAAGGCGGGAATACACCCTGGAGGGGGCACCTGTTGCAACACTGTGCCACCCCTCTTTGTGACAAACCATATCTTTATTCAAATTGCAGTGAAATAACAAAGTCATATCGCCCCCTGTGCTTCCTGAAAGAGTACTGCAATCTGTCAGACTGAAGGTGTGTGTCATGTAAAGAGTAAAGAGCATTGTAGTAGACTTCTGTTTATGAGTAAATAACAAAGGCGGGAATGTTGACACAAAATATTAAACTTGCTGATTATGTGAAAAAGTTTGACAATTTAGTGCACAATTTCTATTACAGTGAGAAATATATATATATATAGAGAGAGAACATATTTTGAATTCCAGTGCCTAAAGGATACTCCTCAGAGCTCCGGATGTCCACTGCCACAATCTTGGTTTTGACCGTCTTGGGCCTCTTTACTGGAGTCTTGAAATGAACAGCACCGGTTAGCTCACACAGGTCAATCAGATCCTCAGCGGAAATACGAGGGGAAATCTCAGCCTTCAGCTCAGACAGCTTCAGAGGCTCACGAGACTGAGAGAGAGAGAGAGATGCTTACAGACAGGACTAAGAAATGCATTAAAGAAAGAAATCAATGCCACTGCTCTAAGCAGAACAATAACTTAGTTTCAAAACCCAAAAAACTCCGTCTTAAACTGGTTAGAGCAAAATGAAGAAGTAGTAGTTCATTCTGTTCCTTAGAACTTTACTCAATTATCTCCCCAATATCAATCATGGCTAATCACTACTGCTGTTTGAAGCCCCCCAACTGTGCAACTCCATCTAGTCACTGTGCTTCTATCGAGACACGAGAATTTAGTCACGGCATGTGCTACTGCAATGTCAATCAATCATTGGCTTTTTTTGTGTTATCCAAGACTATTTCTATCAGTACGGACCACTCTGTATTGAGGAGGGGTCTCAGACTCCTCAGTGTCTCTACTGAAAGTGGTCTGAGAGAGTTCTGTTCCCAAAAGGAGGCATCGGACAGTCTTTTGTGTTGACATTTGTTTTAGGTGAACACCACAGGCCATTTCTGTACTAACAGTGCCCCCTTGTGGAGAATCTCCAGCCTGCTAAACACGAGTGAGTGAGTGTAAGTCACTCACTTATTTATATATCATGTTTACTTTAAATATAATGAATAAAAAGGTTTATTCTGACTTTACATATGTGAGTGAACGACAGAGAGCTTGGAACAACAGGAGGGAACAACAGGAGAGACAGCTACCTAGAAAAACGGGAAGAGAGCGAGACAGACGTGTGGGGGGTAATTGTGTCTCAGGGCTGGCTGAGCTGCGGACATGTGAATTTATAGCCCCGCCACACACTGCATCATCAGAGAGAGGGCTGATGTCAAACAGCAGAACAGAGAAAAAGTGCTCCAGGAGGGAAATGAAATGCTGCTGAGAGACATTACAGACACGAAGAGGCTCTCATTCACTTTAACCCTGGAGCATTTGTGTCATCATCACCTGCGACATTAAACAGGGATGGGAGAGCTCATTCTCACACTGGTCACTGCTGAATATTCAGAGATGCAGGGTGGGTGAGGGGACTGACCGCCACACTGCCTTGGAGGACTGCATTTTAAGGGGATTACTCAGGAACTTCTAATCCTTTTAAAGAGTAAAACTGGCTTAAACACTGAAAGGTCACTATATTCCTTAACCACACTCGGTAAGTTTCCTTTTCAGAAGATGCCCTCACGCCAAACGTGGGCAGCACAGAGTGGGCCAGAGGTTCAGAGGTCACCCTGTGACCATTTCAATACATATACAGGAGGTCCTCGGGTTACGTCAGTCTCGTGTTACAATGTTTCGTGGTTACGACACATCTCCCATTTACTGTTTCGACTTAAGTGGTTTTGCGTCGTAAACGTCGTAACGCGAACTTCCTGTTTGGTGTGCGTGGCGCGGCGGAAGAATACACGGTTACGCGGCTCGGGACCAAGGAGGATAGGTGTTAGGATAGGATAAGTGCTTACAGTATGTTATTTACGTACAGTATGTACGTATGTTCCGACTTACACCGAAAATCGGTTTACGACGCGACATAGGAACGGATCAATGTCGTAAGTCGAGGACCCCCTGTATTATATATATTCCAGGCAGCATGGTGGCATAGTAAGTAGTGTCGTAGGGTCCTAGGGCTGTGGGTTCAATCCCCCACTCGAGTCATTCTGTGGGGTGTGTTCTCCCAGTGTCTGCCTGGGTTTCCTCCTCCAGCCCAGGGACTGAGTGTCCCCTGTCCTAAAAAATGAATGGAAATATCAGCAAATGATTATATTCCATATTAATGATTCAGTTAGAATTCAGTTCTCTTATAAATCAGAAATCAGATATTCCTATCAATAATCAATAATCTAGCCTCTCCTTAATAATATGAATGGCAATTTAAAGGGTTCCACTCTCAGAAACTAGTGCAATGCATCCTGCAATAAAAGCAAGAAGCCTCTTCCATAAACACTGCAGAATGCAGAGTTTCACATACTGATTTAAGAACATGTAAGAAAACTACAGCCATGAAATATAACATTTCTGAGGTCCTTGAACATGCCCATGTGCCTAACTCAATGTTACTCAATGTTTTTATCAATATCTTTGCAATGAAATAAAAGTCAAACTTTTCCTGAAGCCGTACAATCTTCTCTTTCCATTCCGTCTTGTCACGAGGTCGTACGTGACACAGATCTGAAGTTACGAGGCCGTGAAGACGGGTTGAGAAGCAAGAGATACGGGTCATCCACCCCTCACTCTGTGTAACTGTTAGATTTGTGTGTCTGTCTACATTTTATGTGAAACCAATTGACACACTTGAGCAAATATATGCTTTCACAGGAGATATTCGAAAATTGGAATAGAAGGATGGATGCTTTTTGTTCACAGAGCGCTTCATCAAACAGGGCCTCGTTACAGACAGAGCTGGGTCTGTTCTGAGCAGTGTAACATGAAACAGATGGAGATCAAGTGCACTTCAAGGTAAAGATATGCAAATATAGATTAATGCCTTTAGACCACAATGAACATTAATGTAGGTGGCAGTGTAGCGTTGTTAGGGTGGGAACAAATTGTGTGTGAAATTTCTTGACCGGTCCGATCGCTCACAAAGCCACAGCTTAATGTAGGGTGTGACGGTCCAATATACAATAAGCCAATGTCTTAAATGTCTTAAACCTTTGGATGTAAGGGAATGTAAAATGTACTGCCTACATCTGCAAGAAGCATCCAGATGTGCTGTGCATCTGCAGAGAAAACTGAGGAGAATTGTAAAGGAGAAGCAGTTTAACTAATTTTGCAGTGCTATTAATTGTACTCTTGGGTATTCTCCAGTTTCTGAGGCAGCTATTGTTACAACTGGGCACTTAAAAGCAACATCTACAATTGTGGGGAAGTGCAGCTCTCTCTGTTTTGTTTACGCTCAGAAGCTCTGTGCCTTTTAAGGTGGAACAGTATATTTGAGGAGAAAAGAAGACTTGTTTGTACGTGGCTGAGGCTTAATTTGTAAGTTTTCATTCACTGTGTGATTTACCACAGAAATGCAGTGTGTTTACTTTCATGCATTTAGCGCTCGCCTGAATTACGAGTCAGTTCCAACCTAAATATAACTATTTATATATTCTAAACCAACAAAAAAATAAGTCAATATCCTCAGCACGGTGCAGGAATAAAGCAGTATCCTCATCTCTTTTTCATGGTTATCACCATTGGCATATCTCCCCACTGTTTCTCTGCTATGAGCAGAAAGAGAAAGCCTAGCATGTCTGACTGAGCTCCTTTGTTTTTTTATTGACAAAAGGGTTTTGTTAATAGATTAGCCCTGTTTCCAGCACACACACAGACTGGAGAGCACTGAATGAGTGAGGAAAACTTGATATACTTTATATATTAAACTAAGTCATCCTTAGATATGTTTCCATGGCCCTGCAAGACAAGTAATACTGTAGCTACTTGGAAAACAGCAGTGATGCAGTCATCTCACATCAATAACTAAGAAAAGACAATTACCACCAGCTCTGCTTCTATTAGATGCCGGCCGGAACAAACCCCACACATGAAAAATGCTGAGACAAGGAAAAGGCCTTTTAAAAATTCCTCCATCACAGTGACTGACAGCACTGGAACCCTTTATGAGAAAACATTTGCTAACCCTTTGAATTTATTAGAATAGTGGAGTGCCACCTTCCTCTAAGGCACTGTTGGTACAGGATTAGTTTTACACATGGAGATTAGATAATAACATTTTACTGCTGGGACACTGGGGATGTTTATGACCCATTCACTCGGGATCTTATTATAAATACAGAAGTGCAGTTGAATACTTGAGTAACAAACTTCAGATTTCAGTATACAACACACTGTGAAATAGTCATAATTCAGCACATTCACAATTCTTTGGTTCTTGTAACCCCCACAACTACAATAAACTACCGCAGCATATGTATAAAACAATCAGGTGACATAATCCCATTTGTCCAGGACTTTTACTGTGTATAATAAACACGCTACAAATAAAATAAAGACCACCACATAAAGAAAAGACCTTACCTTTTCTGCTTATACAGGAGGTACCGAGTTACGATGCTTCGTGGTTACGACACGTCTCCCATTTACTGTATAAAGCCTTGTTTCGACTTAAGTGGTTTTGCGCCGTAAACGTCGTAACGTGAACTTCGTGTTTGGTGTACGCGGCGTGGTGGAAGAATACACGGTTACGCGGCTCGGGACCGAGGAGGATAGGTGTTAGGATAGGATAAGTGCGTACAGTATGTTATCTACGTACAGTATGTACGTATGTTCCGACTTCGAAAAATCGGTTTACGACATGACGTAGGAACGGATCAAGGTCGTAAGTCGAGGACCCCCTGTATAAACAAATCCTGCTCCTTTGGATGGCATTTCTCTCGTCATCAGGGGTTAATAAAAATTTCTTACGACACAAATTTTCACATTTTGATTGCTTATTAAAAAATAAAAATAAAAAATATTACTAAATTAGTTCATTTAAAAATAAATAAATAATCAGAGAATGAAAAAAGACATACTTTTTATTTATTTTTGCAATCTCGCAGGGGCCCAACCTGAAATTCATGCTTTTTTCCTATACAAAGGCAAATCCACCTTTTTTTTAATGTCACAGACACACTCTCACTGTTCCTTAGACACCTTCATTGGTCCCACATTGACTGTGATGTATCAAAACCCTGAGGAACACCCTCCACCATACTTCACGGATGAGATTTGAGTGGTTTGCCCTCAAATATAACTCTGTGAATATAAACCAAAAAGTTCGTGTCGTGTCTCCCAGCAGTTCCTGTAGTGATGTTGAAAGTCCAGGTTGTCTATAGCTAAGTTGAGACAGGCATCAAGGTTTTCTTTTTCTTTATTCCATCTTTTGAGCATGCAGTGCTTGCCCCCAGGGGTAACCGCTATTGAATACCATTTTTGCTCAGGGTTTGTCTTATGGGAGAGGTGTGAATGCACACATTTTCAAGCGGCATGACAATGATAAAAGTTGACTACATGCTCAGCTGTCACCCTAGGGTATTTTGTCACTTTTTTTGAAGATTGCATGGCGTGTCCTTGCACAGATCTTTGTAGGACACACACTCACAGGGAGAACAGCCACTGAATTTCTTCCATTAGTAAACTCTGCATGACTGGGCACTGGTGGAGGCAGAAGCCCTTGGATACTTTATTTTTGTAGATCTTTCGGGATTTTCAACTATAACAGCTTTATTTGGATGTAATACCCAAAAATCAATCTACATCTATTGCACCATATTTCATGTAAAGCACATGAGGCCAGTGCCCAGTATTATCCCAGCTTTGTTAATATTCAGTAACAGCACCAGCTTGAGTGTGATATTGTTAATATGACAGTTCTACAGCCAGCATTTATTAGTTACAACCACTTTTATTAGTTATTATTTAGTCCATCTGCAACAACGAATAATCATATGTTAGTTTATTTATTTGGCTCTGCCTACGTAAAATAGTTTAAGCACATAACCTGGAGTGAAGCAGGTCCATCACTACAGAGAACACAGCCCATACTTCAGGGCTTTACAGCACTGTATTTTGATGCTTGTCATGGTGACCTTGGACTCGTGTGACTGCTCCAGAATGTTTCATTCTTTTAGTGGTAATATATTTCTCTGGAGGCTTTATATGCTGTGGTGTGCAGAGCTGAACTCCAGTGTTGACCGATAAAACAATTCTAACATCACACTTAAAAAGAGGTATCTACAAACATTTTGGAAGGATGGTGTTCTTCTAAAACAGTGTATTGAGTGTCTTGGAAACGTGGCCAACACCCCAGTAAACAAGGAACGTCCCTGGACGTTCAAAATAGGTCTAAAAGTAGTCTGTCCGTCAAGGACATATTTTAAACGTCAATGGACGTCCAAAATCCCTCTTAATAAGTTAGTTAAGTGGTGACCAATCGATAACGTCAGTGGACGTGCAAAATGCGTTTAATACAAGTAATTTATTTCGGGACCAATTAATAACGTCAACGGACGTCCAAAATGCGTCTAATAGTCGTCTTTTCAATGTCTGTGTTTGGACGTCTTTTCAGCTTTCATTTTCAACCTTAAGAGAACGTTGATTAGACGGTAGTCATTACGTTATTTCACTGTTTGAATCAACGGCTAATTGTTTACTGGGTTTACTAATGCAATTTTTCCACTGCATGGTACCTACTCAACGTGGCTTAGTTTTACTATGGCGCTTTGCTTTTCCACTAGGCAAATTTGGGCCCTGGAACCAGGTACTTTTTTTTAGTCCCTTCTCGCTTGTGGTTCCAAAAAAGGAAGAGTATGTGTATGAGTACGAAATGTGACAGATAAACCTTGCAGAACACTGATTGGACTTGCCGTATGTAAAATCTCTAAGCTACAGTAGAAATCGCATTTGTTTTCATCCGACTCACAACGGCAACCGAGAGAATTACACTGTGCTCTTTTGAAGAGGTTCAAATGCTCCGTGGAGTTGTGGTTGACGAATGACAACGCGACAAGGAATGAAAAATACTGATATCTCTGAACGGAGTACTCAGCCCCAAAATACAACAACAAACAAATACACAATGAGAAAACGACGTTCAAAGTTACCGCAGCTGTTGTTGTGGTTTTAAAGCTCTTGCTTACATTAGAGATAGTGTTTAGAAACATCAAAGGCTACATTTCGGGGGGTAGCTACACTAAAGGAAGAGCGACCAGGGACCATGTCCCAAAAGTGTGTAGAGCCGAGCCGAGCCGAGTAAGTACCATGCAATGGAAAAGAACCGCAAAATATTGTGTTGGTTTCATTTGTCAGCATGAAACCAACACAATATATACACATCGTATACACTATATACGATAATCTCATTCATAGGAGAGCAAGGCATTCATGTAGACATGACACTTTGTTTATTTTATCAGATATTAATATTTGAACCATGAAACTGACAGCAATGGAAGTGGCAGAATGAATGTGCTCATGGCCTTCAGTGTAATACTGCAACATCAGTGCAAATGACTCGCATAATTTCCACCCTTGCCGCTAGTCAATAAACTTGTCACCTAATTTGACATGAGCAGTTCCTTATACCCTGCCCCCACCTCCTCCACCTCCTCCTCCTCTTCTCCCCTTCATTGCCCTGCTGCTGGAGATGTCTGAGCAGATATCAGACAGTTAGTCAGGATATCAAGATGAGGAGAGGAGACATGCCCTTTGGGAAGTGCTGACTCATGGCCCTCGCAGTTATACGAATCAATTACTTGCAACACTGCCACCCTTCTGATGAGCGGACAGGCTTCTGAAGAGTGGCTTCTTCGCAGGTTTTGGGGACTATTTACTGAGCCATTGTTTGAACTACAGTAGAATAAAGCCCTTCCTGTGATTAAGCTCCTTTTTCAAAGACAGTGCCTTTGCTACCCTGCGATCCAGACCCGGAGGATCTCTGTCACTCAAGCAGTTAGGAGCAGATCCCTCAGTGGTGGGTTAAACAAATTGCACTTGGCAGTTTTTTGATGACACAAAGCAGAGCCCCTCAGTTTTTGGCCACACTTCTGACCCACTTTTTAACAGTACAACACAAACAAGAGCCCATCAGGAAGAGGCATACTTACCGAGCCTGTCAAAACTGATCCAGAATCAGATACATCTACAGGCTGCATCATATGGACAAAACACTACTTATACTGCAGCATACTGTGATTGTGATATACCTAGTGATTTTTCATTAGAAATAGTTCTATTATGATGGATGCCATCAACATCTTCATTCATCAAAAAAAACTGACAGAAACACCTGGTCATTATGCTCCCAGTCTCATTTACATATTGCAATACCTCATCTTGCAATACACTGAGAAGACAGCTCTACATTATATATCTGAAATGGATCTTTGTTTATTTTATGGCTCTGGTTGTGATCAGAGGAGGATCGGGTCCAAATTGTAAGCGTTGTTTGCTATCGTAGGTTCTCAGAGAGCTTTTCCTTGCCTCTGTTGCCTCATTTTGGGCCAGGACCTAGAATTCTGTGAAGCTGCTTTGAGTTGTATAAAGTGCTCTGTAAATAAAACTAAACTGAACTCAATTTCAAAGCCTGTAGATGTCCATAAGTCATTTAAAAATATAAACAAATATATGATTTTTGGCAAATGGAAAAAAGAAGAAGGTGCTTCCCTTAGAACAATGGACTGGCTGCTCCAGAACCCAGATTATTTGGACTGTGAGAAGTAGGAAATGCATCCAAATACTAAGAATGAACTCTGGAGGTCTGGAAACATATTTCCCACAAAGAACGGAAGGTGCCATAAAGGTAAAGGCTGAAGAAACAAAACACAGTTTACACAAGAACAACATTTATGTTCGTTTTGACTAGAAATTAAAATGTTCAAAGTCAGGACACACAGGCAACATTTGCCCCCTCTTTACCACTCGTAAATGTCTCACAAATGACTCTACCAACAGGGAGTCAAATACAAGAGAGTCGATTATTTGACTCTGATGAATCAGGGAGCACTTTGGAAACTATACGTGTGACTGTTGAAATATTAAAACTGAGGAAACTCTTTTTTAAGAAGGTTTCTTGTCTGCTTTATGTAAAAATGTAGTGTTGTCTTGGTTTAAATCAAATGGAACCAAGGAGTCGATTCCATCAAGGACTCAAGATTCCGAGTGGACTCCACAAAAGCTGCTGTTTGCTATCCCTACGTTAACGTTACTACGTGATACTAAAAGCATGCCGAGATATGTAGATCTAGGTGTATCGTGTTAGTCATTTAGTTCCATTTCCAGAAAACCATGAGTGATCACCCCCTTGATGCAAGTCCCAAATGACTGTAGTCACCTATGACTGCATCCTTCAGGGTGTCAACTGTAAAACTGATTCCAGATCAGCTGTCCTGCTTATAATAAATCTGAAATGTATAATCTTTATAGGAGTTCGTGTGCAAGTGCGAGTAGAGTGTTCTTGAGAATAGTTGAGTGCATGGCGTACAGAGAAACCGGGGCTAGAACTCCTCCATGTGACTGACGTTCCGCAGCATAGAGATGGAAGTGGATACGGATGACTGCAGCACTGCAATCCCAGCCATCAGGCTGCGTTCAGCCGCAGAGTGGCGGAAGATTAGGACAATCACTTCGGCACACACACTAGATGAGCAGACGAGAGTGTTTGTGCAGAGCTGAGCAAGTTTAGGCCAGCTGCCTATGGAAGGCAAACAGCAGTGGGGCAAACCTGGCAGAGATAAAAGCTTTCTCTTTCTCCCTCTCCGTCGCTCTGGGAACATCAAATGAGTCTCCACAGATAGTGTGTGAAATTGGAGAGACATTCTTGCTCTGTATAGATCTGCTGTAACTAGATACAGCAATTCCCACCGAGTGTTTTTCAATCTTCAACAAATGGTTTGAAATACAATTTGGATGACCATTTAGGTTACAACCGAGACAGTAATGATAATACGGCCCCTCGGAAAACAAGGACAAGTACCCACTGGTGCTGAAGACACTGCGTGTACACAAGCCCCACAAGAAGAACCATACAGACCAGAGACAAAAGAGCATACTTGACGCAGGTGTGACCCTACTGTCTAGGACGCTGGGGACGTGTATTACAGATCTAACGAAGAACAACGCGGCTTATAATGCATCATTAAACACCAAGAAGAAGTGACAATGACAGCATATTAAAAGATTAATCTCAGCTGCAGAAGAAGAGACGGAATGTCAACAGGGAGTACAGCAGATAATCAATCAAGCCAGAGTCAGTCTGTGAGAGAGTCACAAGGTCAGGCTGAGGTCGAGTCTGGACTGGGGCAGAGATTGGTTTGAGGTTAGAGTTTTAGACAGGGTTTGGGTGGAGTTTGAGCTGAGCTAGCGGCAGAGTTTGGTCGTTCAAGGAGATTTTAAAGTTTGGTAGTGGACTGAGAAAAGCCAGGGGTTTGGGATCAATTTGAGTACATTATTTGAAGAGTCTTATCAGGTATGGATAGAATATGCTGATAGTGTAAGGGTAAGACTTGCGCTCGAGCTTGGCAGAGTTTGGGTAAGGTTTGGGGTAGGGTATATTCGTCAGCGCCTCCTAGAACTTGGACAGAGTTTTGATGAGTGTCAGTAAGAGACAGGCTGAGCTTGGTAGAGTTTGGGTAAGTGTTGGTAATACGAATATGTTATTGTTATAATGACTATTACGCTTCAATATTCTTCTCTGAACACATCATGGATATCACCAGTAATTAAAGAACACTCACCAGGTACATGCTTCATTACAAAGCCTTGTTTAACTGAATTTAGTGCCATGTAGTGTCTGAAAAATACAAGGTACATTTATAAGTGCTGTCTACCGATTAAAAAATGATCACATTTGTTAATAACATTTGTCCTTTTTCATAAACCTGAAACATTTAATAATGTTTATTCATTCATTCATTATCTGTAACCCTTATCCAGTTCAGGGTTGCAGTGGGTCCAGAGCCTACCTGGAATCATTGGGCGCAAGGCGGGAATACACCCTGGAGGGAGCGCCTGTACTTCACAGGGTAACTCACACATTCACTCACACCTACGGACACTTTTGAGTCGCCAATCCACCTACCAACGTGTGTTTTTGGACCCTGGGAGGAAACTGGGGCACCCGGAGGAAACCCACACAGACACAGGGAGAACACACCACACTCCTCACAAACAGTCACCTGGAGGAAACCCACACAGACACAGGGAGAACACACCAAACTCCTCACAGTCACCCGGAGCGTGAATCGAACCCACAACCTCCACGTCCCTGGAGCTGTGTGACTGCGACACCTACCTGCTGCACCACAATGCCGCCCTTTAGTAACGTTTATGGCTATTTGAATGTAAAATAAAAATATGTAAATTCAACATGATGGGTTTAAAATAATCATGATTAATTACAAATTTAAACATTGTGTTTTTGGGCTGGATGTTAATAAATGTGTACCGTGAAATACATGACACACTGGCAAGAGGAAACCTTTTTTTTTTTTTTGCTTGTTTACCTTATTACAATATGTCAGTGTCATTTTGATAATCTCTTAATTAGAATCTTAATCTGCTGAGTAAATCTTTCAGGGGGAGCTTAAGCACTGAAACATGACGAGGCTTGGACACAGAAGACTTAATGGAGAAAATGAACACTACTGCAGCGCAGCTTGTGGTTTAACAATAAAACACCTCTGTATTACAGTTTTTAAAAAGATAAACAGGTGGATTAAGCAAAATAGCAGCTGTGTGTGTGTGTATGTGTGTGTGTGTGAGAGAGTAAATGCATTATCTTTGACAGCACTAATATTTACCCTGTACTAACTCAATATCGTGATATACACTGAACGATCACTGGATTAGGAACACTTACCTTGTATCTACAATCATTGTCCATTGTATCAGCTCCGCTCACCATCCAGGAGCACTTCATAGTTCTACAATTACAGACGGTGTTCTACCCATTTCTCTGCATACATTCTTACTCCATTTCACAGAGCAGGCATGATTGGAGTGGTGGATCATTCTCAGTGTTGCAGTGGTGGTGTGTTAGTGTGTGTTGCGCTGGTATGAGTGGATCAGACACAGAAGTGCTTCTTGAGTTTTTAAACACTCGCAGTCCACTCCTACCTCATTGCTCTACCTTTTGTAGATGTCAAATCAGTCACGGTTGCGGCACAGTGTGTGTTGGTCGTCCTCTAGTCCTTCATCAGTGGACACAAGACGTTGGATGTTTTTGGTTGGTGCACTATTCTCAGTCCGGCTGTGACACTGAGAGGTTTAAAACTCTAGCAGCACTGCTGTGTCTGATCCACTCGTACCAGCAACACAAAGACTAACACGTCACCGCCACGTCAGGATCCACCACCCAAATCATACCAGCTCTTTGGGGGTCCTGTGAAGAGCAGGGTGAAACAGGTGGACTACAGTCTGCTCCTGTGTGGTCAGTGGAGTTGATAAAATGGAGAACGAATGTAGAAACAAGGTAGGCGTTCCTAATGCCGTGATTTGAATAACACTGGGGTTAAGGATTGTGGTTAGAGTTTAGGTCCAGACTGTTTAAATCCAGTCCTGATAAAGTCTTTGTACAGTCTGACAGAGGGTGGGCAGGCGCCAAGAGGCCAGACATGTTTATGAGAAAGCCTGAGCCCTCTGCGTGCATGTTAACAAGCCTCTGAGCCCTGCCTCCATCCGGGAAGCCTACCCAGGCTCCACCATAAATAAAGACTTTCACCAGCAGAATAATGGCAGGGGTCTAGCACACGGAGGACGGAAATATACGGCACCTTCACGGATCAGCAGCACTGGGAAAGCCACTGATTTTAGCGTGTAATGACACCAGTGTCGGTCTGAAAGGAGAAGAGAGCCCACAAAATGGCCGCCTCCTTTTTTTTACCCATCCAACAAACGTTAAGGAGAGATTTATTGGCGTCATACACGGTCTGTTTTGACCAAGCTGACCCCCATGTAGTTCTCAGAAGTCACACCTCATTAACAGGTACACTCGGCGTACGATTTCATTAGCCAGAACCGGACGGTGTCACCACACGGGTCACAGTTGGTCAGTAATTACCTTTGAACCACATCAAGGTTGTGCAAACCAAGAGGGTTCAGGCGAGCGGGAGGTAAATGTAGAACGCATTAGCGATTCACAGGTCTGCTGGTGGTTCCGAGAAATATGAAAATGATGAAATCCGAATCCAACCTGAGCCTGCGCTGTAAAAAACACAAGGAACAACATCGCTTTGAACAGCGCTTCTTTAAACATTAATATTGCAAATGTTCTCAGTGTGGTTTTTGAACCGACGTACGTAACAGCAGCCTGCGGCGGAAATAGTCTCCTTCTGAAGTAAGGTCTTAGGAAAAGCTCCAAACAACAGAGAGATTATGAGGAAAGCTCTTAAACTGAAGGCTAAATAAAAACAGAAATTGCAGGTATGTGAACCTGACCTGGTTGCCAGGGCTGTCCAAGGCCATTAATGAGCACATACCATGTGTTTATTATTTAATAACACCTCTAAAACAAGTGTACGATATTGGGAAAACATCTATTTCAGTGCTGGAAGTTCTAGAAGCATGGGATTCGAATGAACCCTGTGGAGATGGTGAGGTGCAGAGTTTACCATATCCCAGTGTTTATTGCCAATTCTGAGCTGATATCTAAAGAATGAATCTCCTGACACAGATAAACCCTACTCATGAGCTGAATTAGACTTGGAGTGAGTTGGATGGCAATTTAGTAAAGCACTAGTCTCTATTTGTGTCCAGAAAACCAGCCCTTTATTGACTGGCGGCTATAAGCTCAATAAGCCTCTGATTAAATCTCTTAACAAGGTCCACAATAAACTCGAGAGTGAACTCCTTACTCTCTCAGAACACAACAGATGGGCCAAGTGAAGGGGTGTGGTGCTTTACTTCAAACTGCAAGGCCAGTCCTGGCTACTTGTGAAGTAGTTAGCAAACAGTACAAATTATTTAAAGGATCACCAGGGCTCCTGTTATAGTTTCATTCTCTGTCCTGAAGTCAAGTGAAACAGGAAGGAAGGATAAGGAGGTGTAGGGGGGTGGAGGATTCATAAAGGTAAGTGAAATTACTACCTACCGTTCCTTTAAACAGTGTTTTGAATAGTTTTATTTTTCCATTTAAAGTAGCAGTAAGTGATTGGCCCCAGATAGAAGCCATTCAGCTTCCTTAGATTGGGCGCCCCACATAAAACAGGTTTAGTTCAGTATTTCTGACACATCCAGGCGTCACCACTAGGTGCCAGATTCCTCATGTTTATTTCTGTACTGAGATAGTCTTAGCTTTGGAGGCAGTCATGGCCCGGTGGTTAGGGAACTAGGCTTGTAACTGGAAGGTTGCCAGTTAAGAAGTGCTCTTGAGTACCCTTGAGCAAGGCACCTAACCCCCAACTGCCCCCTGGGCGCCATAGCTAGGGCTGTCCCCCGCGCCGGGCATGTGTGCTCACTGCCCCCTAGTGTTCGGTAGTGTGCACGGATTGGGTTAAATGCCGAGAACAAATTCCTGTGTGTTCAAGCACAGTGGCCAATAAAGTGATTCTAACTCTAATTTGTGCTGTTATTATTTTGTAAAAGGTCGTTTTGAAAAGCCACCCTGACGCCCCTTGAGCACACTCACCAGGTCTGTGTTGGGTAGGTCTTGGTATTCTGACGTGTAGAAGGCGGGGCTTTTCCCGAAGCTGCTGCTGCTGCTGCTGGTGATGTCACCTGTAGGTTTGGGGGGCTGGGCGTGCTGGCGGTACGTGGCACTTTTAGGGGTCCAGCAGAACAGGTTGATGGATTCCCGGACACAGCGCTCGATATCAATCTCTACAGGAGAAAAGGTGAGGGGTTTATAGATTAGAGGAATGTGTGAGAGTTTGTGGTGCTTTGTTCACAGAGGCTCTTTCTGACAGAGAGATCAAGGAAAGCACATCTGTATCGTTTAAATATTACAGGGATATAACAGACACATGATCTGACTCTCCTAGTCACTCAAACACTCACAACTGTGGAATATTTCACACTCAACCAGTCACTCACACACACCTGCGGATAAGTTCACACACTCAACCAGATACTAACACACACACCTGTGGATAATTTCACACACTCACCCAGTCACTCACACTCACACACACCTGCGGATAAGTTCACACACTCACCCAGATACTCACACTTACACCTGTGGACAATTTCACACACTCACCCAGTCACTCACACACTCACTCAGTCACTCACACACTCACTCAGTCAGTCACTCACACTTACACCTGTGGACAATTTCACACACTCACCCAGTCACTCACACACTCACCCAGTCACTCACTCACCCAGTCACTCACTCACACACTCAGTCACTCACCCAGTCACTCACACACTCACCCAGTCACTCACCCAGATACTCACACTTACACCTGTGGACAATTTCACACACTCACCCAGTCACTCACACACTCACTCAGTCACTCACACACTCTCTCAGTCACTCACACACTCACTCAGTCAGTCACTCACACTTACACCTGTGGACAATTTCACACACTCACCCAGTCACTCACACACTCACCCAGTCACTCACACACTCACCCAGTCACTCACTCACCCAGTCACTCACTCACACACTCAGTCACTCACCCAGTCACTTACACACTCACCCAGTCACTCACACACTCACCCTTACACCCGTGGACAATTTCACACACTCACCCAGTCACTCACACACTCACCCAGTCACTCACTCAGTCACTGACACTTACACCTGTGGACAATTTCACACACTCACCCAGTCACTCACACACTCACTCAGTCACTCACACACTCACTCAGTCACTCACACACTCACTCAGTCAGTCACTCACACTTACACCTGTGGACAATTTCACACACTCACCCAGTCACTCACACACTCACACCTGTGGACAATTTCACACAGCCAATCAATTGACCAAGCCGTGGTTTTGGACTGCGGGAGGAAACTGCAGCACCTGGAGGATACCCACACCGAGACAAGGAGAACATACTCCTCACAGACGGCGATCCAAGACGGGTATTGAACACACCTGCAGAGCCACGGAGCTCGCGGAGTCAAGAAATAATAATCATTTTTACACACTGGGGATAAAGATATACCAAGCTATATTTCACATAAATAAATAAATAAACAAACACAAGCCCTTCTGTGTTTGATTTTCATAAACCGAGCTCCCCAGTGGCGCAGAAGGAATAAAGAAGTCTCCTATAATGCAGCACTGTGAACGTTCGAGTGCCTAACAGACAATTGGCAGCTCTGTGTGGCGTGTGGAACTGGAAAGACGCAGCGACAGACTGTCTCTTGTTGCACTGAGTGAAAAGCAGAAAGTATTAAAAACGTCTCTCTTTTTTGAAATCTTCATCTTAGAAACACAAAGTGCTGCAGAAGACGTGTTGACATTACATTAGCTCCGTTGCCGGTTATTGCTGCGCGACCTGCAGAGAAGCTTCCCAGGATCCCGAGTCCCAACAGGTCCAAAGACTTTTCTGAACAGCAACACGTACACGCTCTTACAATGAGGGATTACTGGAGACAAGGGGAGATTAGCTGATTCCCCCAAATACATCGTGACCTCTCGCGAGTCGTGCACTTTAAACGGTGGCTTAGAATAAAGAGATTCATTGGATTAGTGGCGGATATAAACAAAATAGGAATTCCAATCCTTCTCAGTCGCTCTGATTCATTCTCTCGCGTCTCGGTTAGTGACGACTTCGTCTAACAAGTCGCTTCAGTGTGACTCCGCTGCTGTTTGAATTAAACCCGTAATTCACAGCAGCCTTCATTTAGTTACTGCAGAGAGAAAGTTAAAAAATTCAGTTATTGGAGAAAATTCAGTTATTGGGTCACACTGGGGAGAGAGAGAGAGAGAGAGAAAGAGAGAGAAATGACAGGCATGAGAGAGATAAAAAAAAAACTGAGAAAGGGTAGAGAATGACAGAAAAACAAGAGAACAGGAGCGAGAGAGAGAGAGAGGAACAAAATGAAAGAAGGAAAAGTAGAAAATGAAAGAGAGAGAGAGAGCAAGTGTGGGAGAGATTGAGTGTGATAGAGAGAGAAAACGAGAAAAAAGAAGAAAATGAGAGAGAAAACAAGAGAACGAGTGAGAGAGAGATTAAGGTGAGAGCAAGAGAGAGGGAACAAGAGAGAATGTGGGAAAGGAAAGAGAAGGTGAGAGAGTGGGAGATATAGAGAGATTGACAGAGAGGAAGAGAGAGGGTAAGGGAGTGCAGAGAATATAAGGATTCTGCTTGAGAAAGAGAGAGAGAGAGAGAGAGAGAGAGAGAGAGAGAGAGAGAGAGAGAAGGGAGAACAGAGAATGTGAGGAGGAATGCAGTCTCTGCTTTCTGAGAGAGGGGGAGAGAGAGAGAGAGAGAGAGAGAGAGAGAGAGAGAGAGAGAGATAAAGAAACAGAGAAAGGGTAGAGTGTCACCGAGACAGAGACATAAAAGTGTCAAGTGGAGACATTCCGACTCCCCTGACTCATGAATGTTGCATGCAATCACTCTCCTCGGCCGCGGCGGCTGCACTGCCAGCGCTGCCTCCAACAGATGCCATCCAATCAGCCCCAGATCCAGCTCTGCATCCCACATTCAACAGCTTAAAAATGAGCCTGTTAAATGATATTAGTTTGAGACATTATTCAGCGGCTGTCACTGTCAAACTGAAACCGGAGAAACTGCGGGCAGAGTATTCTCACACCATGAGAAATGACGACCATGGCGCCAGACAAAACACCGCCATCCAGGCGTCTGATCACAACAGCAAACACCACAGGGTAACACCACAGTCTTCAACCAGCAACTACAAAAAACACAATGCCACTATGTCCCTAAAAGTTTGTAGGCGACGACAGTAATGTTAATATTTGCCGATGGTCACAGGAAACAGGCTCCGAGTCCTCAGTGGAAGGACGGCCTGTCTTTCCAGAAGGCAGCTTCCCAAAAGCAAACACCATCAGACGGCTGTGGGGCGCGGAGGACGCTTCTGTTCTCTGCAGCGTTCACGACGGGCCGAGTGTTGCGGCAGGATTCCGCTCAGGGTGAGGGTTAATGGTGCGTGAAGGCAAGTGCCACTGAAACGTTGGAGGAACGTCACAGGTACGTCACTTCCGGCTGACTACTCGCGTGCTTGATTTGAAATTGTTTGCCGTTTGTCGCTGTTTTAGTCCTCTAGACGTTTATTTACAATCTCTATTGCATATTCTTTGGCATTGCTTATCCTAGTGTGCTGTCTTCATCATTCCTAACCCACCGTGCTTCTTAACTTCATTTTTTTTCGTACATATTATTTCTCATTGTTTATTTTTCTCTCTTCATGGCGCCTGCCGAGGAACGAGCCCTTTCTGAGCTCGGCGCGGAGCTCGAGCAGCTCGGTCGCCGGATTCAGCGTCTCTTGGAGAAGCAGACGGAGCTCCAGCGGGAGAAGACGAGACTCGAGGCAGCCCGTGACGCCTCCTACGTGGCCGTCGCCTCTCCGGCTCCTCTGCCGCGGCGGTTTGCGGGGGTACCCATCTACACGCCTGCACCGGGATGGGAGCGCCAGCGTGGGCGTGGGAAGCCGAGGCCGTCCCCCCCTCCACCGCAGCCAGTCTTCACTTCTGCCAACCGGTTTGAGGTGCTCAGCTCCTGGCCTTCACCTGCTCCAGCGCCAAAGACTAAACAGGACGGTGTTCTTATTATTGGTGACTCAATAGTTAGACATTTAAAAGTGCCGGGGATAAAGAGTAATGCAACCGTGTCTTGTCTCCCAGGCGCACGTGTCCTGGACGTCGCCAGGCGGCTTCCGTCGGCGCTTCGGCAGCGCGAGGACTTCGGCACCGTCGTTCTCCACGTGGGAACGAACGACATCTCCGCCCGCCGCAGCGAGGTCCTGAAGGAGCACTACCGTTCGCTTCTGGATACCGCTCGGAAGAAGACGGATGCTAGGATCATCGTCTCTGGCCCCCTGCCCACCTACCGTCGAGGATGCGAGGCGTTTAGCAGGCTCTTTGGGCTCCACTCCTGGCTCCTGGATTGGTGCGGCACTGTCGGCGTGGACTACGTCGACAACTGGGAGTGCTTTCGTGAGCGTCCGGCCCTGTATCGTTGGGATGGGCTTCATCCAAGCCGTCTAGGATCCGCAGTTCTCTCTGAGAACATTGAGGTGGTTCTGCGCCGGAACTGACTGGTCATTCCCAGTCACATCAGTCAGGTAGGTGGAATGGATAGCGAGCAGGTAAGTAATATTAAAATTCCTAATGTTCCTCCTGACCATCTCTCTACTGCTAGTATGATGAGTAGCATGTCCATATCACCCACTCTAATTAATGCTAATAAATTTTTCAGCATTGAGACTGTGTCTGTTCCCCGCAAAGCTTGTTATCACAAACGCCCAAAAATCAGTTTTAACAACCTAATTAGAATTAACACCAAGGCACTGCAGCGAACGCAATATTTCAGCACTTCCAGCATTAAATTAGGGCTTTTAAATATACGATCTCTAACATCCAAAGCACTCACTGTCTGTGATATTATTACTGATAACAAACTCTATGCATTATGTCTCTGCGAAACATGGGCTAAACCCAATGAATACATTGACCTAAATGAGTCCACTCCCCCTGGCTTCAGCTATTACAGTTGCCCACGAACATCTGGTCGTGGTGGTGGTGTAGCCACAATCTATGACCCTACCATTGACACAACACAAAAATCTAGTTATGATACTAAATCCTTTGAAGTACTTACTCTTAAAGTCACTGCATCAAAAAGGCAGCACTCATTTATGCTCATCACAATCTATCGTCCTCCTGGCCCTTATACAGAATTTCTTTGTGAATTTGCTGATTTTCTCTCAAGTGTAGTTATCGTATCAGAAAAGGCCTTAATTGTTGGTGATTTCAATATTCACTTTGAGAAGGACCATGATCCACTTAAAATTGCATTTGAATCAATTTTGGATGCGCTAGGGTTCACTCAGAATGTTACTGGGCCCACTCATCAATGCAAACACACATTGGACCTAGTGTTAACACGGGGCATTGAGATAAAGAATCTATCCAATCTCTCGCTACATGAGACCATCTCTGATCACCATCTAATCACATATGAAATAGCGTTAAACTTTGATATTTGTCCACAACCACGCTATATTAGAAAGCGCACTATAACATCCTCAACAGTTAGTGATTTTATCAACAACCTTCCAGACCTTACCACCATTTCTTCTCCAACTCACCCAAATGACCTTGAGCTCATTACAAACAACCTACAACACTTATTGTGTACAAACCTAGATAGTGTTGCACCAGTCAAGACCAAACAATTTAGAGAGAAAAGGCTTGCTCCATGGTACAGTGACAGCACGCGTGCATTAAAACTGGCTGCCCGTAACCATGAACGTAAATGGAGACACACAAAACTAGAATGTTTCCGAATTGCATGGCAGCACAGCCTCACCGACTATAAACATGCCTTATCTAAAGCCAAATCACAGTACATCTCTTCCCTTATAGAAAACAGCAAAGACAACCCTAGATTCCTTTTTAGCACTGTATCAAATCTAATTGGAAACAAAAAGGAAATCAACCCCATTGTTCCCTCTGATTTCTGTAGCAATGACTTTATGATGTTTTTTAATGATAAAATTGATTGCATTCGCCTCAAAATCCAAAATCAGTCCAAAGTCACATCGGCTCTCGTAGATGAACCACCCGCCAGCTCTGAGGTGCACTTAGACTACTTGAATTCTGTCGATGAAAATGACTTGCTTAGTTTAATTAGCTCATCTAAATCAACTACATGCTTACTGGATCCTGTACCAACACAATTATTTAAACAAATTTTACCTAAAGTCATTAGACCATTGCTCACAATAATAAACTCATCCCTCAACATTGGATATGTACCAAAACCTCTGAAACTAGCGGTAATCAAACCAATTATTAAAAAACCCAATCTTGACCCTCTCGTACTCGCAAACTACAGGCCAATTTCAAACCTCCCTTTTATTGCTAAGATTCTAGAAAAAGTCGTGTCACAGCAGTTGTGCTCTTATCTACAAAACAATGACATTCATGACATTTTTCAGTCTGGATTTAGACCAAATCACAGCACAGAAACGGCTCTAACAAGAGTAACTAATGACTTACTCCTTTCACATGATAAGGGCTATATATCTATTCTGGTGCTGCTTGACCTTAGTGCAGCATTTGATACCATAGATCATGTGATGCTTCTTGATAGGCTGGAAAATCTGGTAGGAATAAAAGGATCTGCCCTCTCTTGGTTCAGATCTTATTTATCCGATCGTTACCAATTTGTTTATCTGAATAATAAATCCTCTAATCATACTTTAGTTAAATATGGTGTTCCACAAGGATCAGTGCTCGGCCCTGTATTGTTCACACTCTACATGCTGCCACTGGGTCGACTAATCCGTAAGCATGGTATTCAATTCCACTGTTATGCTGATGACACACAACTGTATATATCAGCCAAACCCAATGATGTTGCTTGTCTACGTAAAATAACAGAATGTCTAACTGAAATTAAAGACTGGATGATGCAAAACTTTCTCATGTTAAATTCTGATAAAACTGAGGTCTTGTTACTAGGTAAAGATACTCAGATACATTCACTCAGAAATGCTGCTATTGATAATTCAACAGTAAAACACAATGCCATCATTAAAAACTTAGGGGTAGCCTTTGATTCGACTCTCACATTTGATACCCACATATCCAATACAGTCAAAACCGCCTTCTTCCACCTACGCAATATTGCCAAAATTCGGCATATTTTATCATTAAAAGATGCAGAGAAACTAGTGCATGCTTTTATAACTTCACGTCTAGACTACTGCAATGCGCTCCTGGCAGGGAGCTCGTGCAAAGCGTTACACAAGCTTCAGTTAGTTCAAAATGCAGCAGCCAGGGTGCTCACTAGAGCTAGAAAATTCGAACATATCACCCCAGTTCTCTCGTCCCTACACTGGCTACCTGTAAAATTTCGCATTGACTATAAAATACTCCTCTTAGCTTATAAATCTCTAAATGGTTTAGGCCCGCAGTATCTTACTGAACTTCTCATACCTTATCGCCCGTCACGTACACTTCGTTCACAGGATGCCCATCTACTCTTTGTTCCTCGCATTAAGAAAAACACAGCAGGAGGAAGAGCCTTTTCTCACAAAGCTCCTCAACTCTGGAATAGCCTTCCGGTTACTGTTCGGGGCTCAGACACACTCTCAATCTTTAAATCTAGATTAAAAACCTACCTTTTTAAACAAGCTTTTGGTTAATCACTCACCTTCAGGTTACTCCTTCTATATTGGTGTTCGGGCTGGTTTTCATATTATCACTGTTCTGTGTTAACCCTGTCATATCACCATAGCTACAGCATTCTTAGTTAGCTGTGTAGTAACCGCCAACACGCTGTCTGTCGCTGGGTTCTCTTGCCTGACCAGTGGAAGCTTTTTTCGCAGGACAAATTTCCCCGTTCTTTACCATGACCCTACTAACCTCTGTGTTTTTATTTGTTCCCTTTGTCTGGCTTTCTTTCTCCTGTCTCTCTCTCATGCTTTGAGATGTCCTGCTGCTCTCCAGGTGTTGCCCTGATCCAGCCCCTGTGTCCTGTACAAGATCCTGTCCTTGTCTCATCTACACTATCATGCTTGGCCATGCTGTTTTATTTCAGATTAACTCTGCACCTAATTTTAACTCACACTGAATCCCTGATCACCTCCTCCTTCATCAGACTCATACATCACTAATATCATCATCCTCACCATTTTCATTTCTGCTTCTCCATCATCACTAATATACTACATTTATACTACTATAACCCCTTCATCGGTCATTTCACTTTTACTTCTGTTCTCTGTTGTGTCTCCGGTGTCGACCCGTGGAGGATGGGTTCCCCGTATGAGTCTTGGTTCCTTCCAAGGTTTCTTCCTCGTGTGCTGAGGGAGTTTTTCCTTGCCACTGTTGCCCCTGGC
Organism: Hoplias malabaricus; assembly: GCF_029633855.1. Lineage (NCBI taxonomy): Eukaryota > Metazoa > Chordata > Actinopteri > Characiformes > Erythrinidae > Hoplias > Hoplias malabaricus. The sequence goes on from NC_089807.1 coordinate 39,115,050, forward strand.
TTGCTCATAGGAGGCTTGGACCCGGATCTCTGTAAAGCTGCTTTGTGACGACTTTTTGTTGTGAAAAGCGCTATATAAATAAAATTTGATTGATTGATTGATTGAATCATCCACAAAGACCGAACACACTGCTGCTCCAGGCTCGAGGACAGCCATTAAAGCTGGAGGAGCCGGACCGACGAGACACAACGGCAGCCCCAAACCGAAGCCCTGAGCTGAGGAAATGGAATAAAATAATACACCACAACACACACACACACACTTCACCGCACACAGGACAGCGTAATTGGAGCTATTCTGAAAAACAAAAACAAAGTAGACGGTCAGTGAGGAAATGGGTCATGAATGGAATCAACAGCAGGGAAAAGAATGTTTCTGATTGGACCTGAACACACAGGATATAACGAAATGTCAGGTGACATGCTTTGGTCAAACTACCACAAGGTTCAAACCCTACAGCAGCGTTCTCCTCCAAAACAACCAATTTTGTTACTGTACAAACCGGATCCCATTTTTACCACTGTGTGGCATCCCCCCTTCTTCTTACAACACTCAACAGACGTCTGGGGACAGAGGAGACCAGTTTCTCAAGATTAGAAACAGGAATGCTCTCCCATTCATGTCTAATACAGGCCTCTAACTGTTCAATCGTCTTGGGCCTTCTTTGTCGCACCTTCCTCTTTATGATGCTCCAAATGTTCTCTACAGGTGAAAGATCTGGACTGCAGGCTGCCATTTCAGTCTCCGGATCCTTCTCCTACGGAGCCATGATGTTGTGATTGCTGCAGAATGTGGTCTGGCATTATCTTGTTGAAAAATGCAGGGTCTTCCCTGAAAGAGATGACGTCTAGATGGAAGCATATGTTGTTCTAGAACCTGAACATAGTTCTCTGCATTAAATAGTGCCTTTCCAGACATGCAAGCTGCCCATGCCACAAGCACTCATGCAACCCCATACCATCAGTGATGCAGGCTTCTGAACGGAGCGTCGATAACAACTTGGGTTATCCTTGTCCTCTCTGGTCCGGATGACATGGCGTCCCAGTGTTCCATAAAGAACTTCAAATTGTGATTCATCTGACCACAGAACAGTCTTCCATTTTGCCACACTCCATTTTAAAAGACCCCTGGCCCAGTGCAAACGTCTGAGCTTGTGGAGCTTGCTTAGAAATGGCTTCCTCTTTGTACTGTAGAGTTTCAGCTGGCAACGGCGGATGGCACGGTGGATTATGTTCACTAACAATGCTTTCTGGAAGTATTCCTGAGCCCATTCTGTTATTTCCTTGACAGTGGCATTCCTGTTTGAGGTGCAGTGATGTTTAAGGGCCCGGCGATCACGAGCATCCAGTAGAGTTTTACGGCCTTGACCCTTACGCACAGCAATTGTTCAGATTCTCTGAACCTTTTGATGATGTTATGCACGGTTGATGATGATAACTTAAAAGTCTTTGCTATTTTACGCTGGGTAACACCATTCTGGTATCGCTGCACTATCTTTCTGCCCAACAATGGTGGAATTGGTGATCCTCTTACCGTCTTGGCTTCAGAGAGACACTGACACTCTGAGAAGCTCTTTTTATACCCAATCATGTTGTCAATTGACCGCATTAGTGTTAATTGGTCTTCCAGCTGTTCGTTATATGCTCAATTTCCTTTTTCCAGCCACTTATTGCTATGTTCTATTACGAATAAAATATTGACATTTGCCATCTCCACATCATTGCATTCAGTTTTTATTCACAATTTGTTTAGTGTCCCAAATTTTTGGACTCCAGTTTGTACATGAGAATATCCTCAAACTACACAACCTCTCTAATACTCCACAGAGGACACACACTGGCGACATCACCTCACACAGTGTGTGAATGTGTGCTATTTCAGGACAGATTCGTTACAGATTGGTTCCAGTTTCCCACTGATATTGAACGTTTTCGGTTCCTGATATCCGAATGGTGCCATCTCTATCGTGTACCCGTGTTCATTTCTTTTTTATTACACTTCTGTTTGGTTACCTAGTTCTGGAAGTTCTCAGCACTGTGCAGCTGGGCAACTTATGTCACAACCACTTCTACAAAACAACAAGGAAATACCACTTGTCATGGCAGGTCTACAGTAGAGTGGGTACAGCATTTTGACAGCGCTGCCTGAGGATCAACATAGACCATGGAGGAAAGAACAGTGAGACAACCAGTCCATGGAGGGTGGGTGGGGAGTGTAGAGGCAGCAGAGTAGGAGTAAACAACGGGGCTATAAGAGAAGTGCTGACAGAGGAACTCGACCACATTTGGCTATAACACATACAGTCCAGAGTTCTGAGGACAAGATCTAGTAATAAATCAGCATCATGTCACCATTATTGCCAGTTGTCATACGTCATATTTAATGTTATGACAGCTACAACATTCGACCATTACGCCAGCTGTCCTGAAAACGTCCGATAAGGTTAACACGACACTCACGACATCATTTAAAATGGCCATGACATGGTGGTTATGTCAGTTATATGTTTCAGGGTTCAACTAGAATGATGGCAGAAAAAGACTTGAACCTGCTATGAGTACATTCAGCCATCTACCACAGTCTTTACCGAATATCTGCTCTACTCACCGAGATGGAGGGCTGTTTGACGCGTTCCAGTGGGAGGTCTGAGTTATGGAAGACGAAGGCTAGAAGGCTTTGTGCTTATATTAATGAGAAGTAGCGTAGGCAACACACCACATGAGGAATCATCTGTAACCTAGACTTTGAGACATTAAAAAAAACCCTTTGCACGTTCCTCTACAGATATAAGTTATGCTGCCTTTGTGCCTACAGGTGTAAATGCTGGTAAAGCTGCAGCTGAAGCATGGGGCTGAGTACATAAAGAGTAACTGTTAAGGAGTAACTGTAACATAAAGAGTAACTGTTAACTGTTGCATAGCATTACAAATGCAAATGGTCATTTTATTCAGCTAAATGTAACCGGAAAGTATTATTACACTACATTCACACTCGCTGGCATCAGCATCACCATTTTACATCATCTACATCAAACCTCACACATACTTTTGGACAAAATATTATCCTCAAAAACAGACCAAATCGATGCAGATGCTTTTGCAGAGCTTTTTCCTGATGTATGAATAATGAATCCTGTAATGTTTATAAAATTATAATTGTACTTTTTAATACTATGCAACATTCATTCATTCAATGGAATGAACCCACCACACTCCTCACAGACAGTCACCCGGAGGAAACCCACACAGACACAGGGAGAACACACCACACTCCTCACAGACAGTCACCCGGAGGAAACCCACACAGACACAGGGAGAACACACCACACTCCTCACAGACAGTCACCCGGAGGTAACCCACGCAGACACAGAGAGAACACACCTTAGTTTAGGTTCTAGAGGGGAACTTGTTAGGTTCTAGAGGGGAACTTCCTTCCTGGTTCCAGCCCTACTTCCCTCTTCCAGAAGTTACATAATGCGGTTTCTGCAGTGCTGATCCCTACTACCAGTCAGTGAAGCATTACAACGATTTGTAGCTGTATTTTTAAGGTAAATATACTATCTACACACTTAAAAATTATGGTATTTAAGTAACCCTGAACACTTAAAGTACCTTTTGCATAATTTAATGGTTCTATATGGCACCAAAAGGGTTCTTTTATTGTTACAATGTCAAACTGGGTACAAAACAACAACCCTTTGTTGTGTCATAGAACACTTCTCTAAAAGGTGCTATAGAGAATCAACCTGAAGAACCGCTTCATGATGATTTCTTTGAGTGTTCAGGGTTCTATACCATTTTCTTTATTAAGGAACCCTTGAAGAATCATCAGAAGAACCCACAGATCTTGAGAGCTTCCAGAATTCACTGTACACTATAAAAATAGGGCTCTGAACACAGCTGGCCACCATTCCATCAATTAGTCTGAAAACGCTGATAATTAACAGACATTTTAACGTTCTTTTACCTGTTGTTTACCGATTTCTATTTAGGAACTCAAGCTCCTGCATGAGTCAGAGCAGGGGAATGGAGCTCTGCAGAGCCATCGCTGAAGCAGGACCACCGTGAGAGTAGAGAGCGCCCGAGGCCAAGGAGCTGCTCGGTATAAGGGGGCGCCTCCTCGGGCTGGATCCGTGGCCGGTGTCCGTTTCACTTGAACTGAGCATAGTTCCTGACAGACGAGTCGGATTTGCATGAGCAGGCGCACTCCCCATGCCCCCAGAGCTCTCTACCTAGGGTCTGACTGTAATAGGCTTGTCAATGGGGATTAACGTCAGCGCTTCCATTTAAAAGTTCACAAAGCATGAAGAAGAAGGCGGCCGAAAGAAGAGAGGAAAAGAGTGCCGGGGTCATTTAAGACAAAACTGCTTTGTGGCTTTATCCCAGACTTCCATTCGCTGCTGTCATTTTCAGGCAAATTATATCTCGGCGGAGGGGAAGAAAAGGAAAGGCTCTGATTTCACCGCCCTCCAACCTCCCAAGGATGCGCCCTGTGGCCCAGCATTACACTTATACATTGTTGGTAATTGGGGAATATGGTGGTTAACGACACGCATAAATCAAATGTACATTAAGTGTGGATGAGAAACTGTGGTGTGGCAAAACGGACTGGGGTTTAATGCCAGAACTGGGCAACCATTACACTCTAAACCAATA
>NC_089807.1:39122205-39249705 GCF_029633855.1 Hoplias malabaricus
TGGATTTCTCATAATGATTTAAGGCTCATTTACGCTCCGTGTTAAATATAGATACGCACAGGGCCTTCTGTTCGTACTCTGTGTTCATTTTGTCTGCATTTGTGCACGTTCTGGGAAAGCTTACAGATCCGAATGGAACGGAACAGTACCAAGGGAACAGTGGGGTGGTGTAGCTGATAGCTGAAGTAAAATATGGCCATTGATATAATGGGAAAATAATTCTCTGTCTGTATTCTGCAAAGTGTTTAATGCCCTTAAAGACCACCAGGGTTTACACCTTGGCCTCGGTTGTCTTTTTTTGTAAAATGTCACATTATCACCACCTCCTCCATCATCACCATGTTTGTTTTAGTCAGAAACTTTTCACTCTAAACTGCCCTCTAGTGGAGCTGTTGCATCCACCCCATCGTAAAGGATATGTAGAAGTATGTGTGCAGTCAGGGTTACAACATTCATTAATTATCTGTAACTGCTCATCTAATTCGGGGTCGGGGTGGGTCCGGAGCCTACCCAGAATTACTGGGTGCAAGGTTGGGAACTCACTCTGGAGAGGTCACCAGTACTTCGCACCTACAAACACTTTTGCGTAGCCCATCCACCTACCAACGTGTGTTTTTGGACTGTGGGAAGAAACCGGACCACCCAGAGGAAACCCACGCAGACACAGAGAGAACACACCACACTCCTCACAGACAGTCACCCGGAGGAAAACCACGCAGACACAGAGAGAACACACCGCACTCCTCACAGACAGTCACCCGGAGGAAACCCACACAGACACAGGGAGAACACACCACACTCCTCACAGACAGTCACCCGGAGGAAACCCACACAGACACAGAGAGAACACACCACACTCCTCACAGACAGTCACGGGGAGGAAACCCACACAGACACAGAGAGAACACATCACACTCCTCACAGACAGTCACCCGGAGGAAACCCACGCAGACACAGAGAGAACACACCACACTCCTCACAGACAGTCACCCGGAGGAAACCCACGCAGACACAGGGAGAACACACCACACTCCTCACAGACAGTCCCCCGGAGGAAACCCACGCAGACACGGAGAACACACCACACTCCTCACAGACAGTCACCCGGAGGAAACCCACGCAGACGCAGGGAGAACACACCACACTCCTCACAGACAGTCACCCGGAGGAAACCCACGCAGACACAGGGAGAACACACCACACTCCTCACAGTCACCCGGAGGAAACCCACGCAGACACAGAGAGAACACACCACACTCCTCACAGACAGTCACCCGGAGGAAACCCACGCAGACGCAGGGAGAACACACCACACTCCTCACAGACAGTCACCCGGAGGAAACACACGCAGACACAGGGAGAACACACCACACTTCTCACAGACAGTCACCCGGAGGAAACCCACGCAGACACAGGGAGAACACACCACACTCCTCACAGACAGTCACCCTGTGTAAAGCTTTGTGCCTTGTTTATTTGCGAACGGTGAGCAGAAGCCTACAAATCAGAAGGACCACTTTACACAAGCAGCTGAAAAAGCCTTTAAGGAGGGCGTCAAAGGTCTTCCATCTGTAGTTTATTCAATGTGAAAGTTCTGTTTACACTTAATGACTATTTGATCAAGTGAGGTTTTCAGCTCAGAGTGACCAATATAAGGGTAGAGCAGGAAAAAAAATGACTCTGAGATGCCTTGGGCAATGCTGGGAGATGTAATCTAGCAAGTAATCAAGGCAATCATTGAAGCACTGAGGTATAAAGCACACAAGCTGAAAACTGCTCCAGCTTGCTTATACTGTTGTTTGTGTGTGTGTGTGTGTGTGTGTGTGTCAGAAAGACAGAAAGAGAGCAAAGGTGGAGAAATAGTGGGAGTGCACAACCACTGAGCAAACATATTTTACCTTTATAAGGAGTTCTCCACTCTTGCTGAACTTGGCCAGTAAAAATAACACAACTGCTCAAACCTTGGACACTATCTGCAGTGTAGCGCCCCCCTTTGGACACACCGTCTCCAACTGCACCTCCCCTGCAATGTGAATGCCACTCATCCCCAACGTGAGAAGGGGGATTTGAAGAGAAAGCGATTGAAACATTGCCCTGATGTCAGATAATGGCCATATATTATGGATGTGGCTTAAGCCTGTCGTCAGCGATCCTCTGCTGAGGCAAGTGCGGTGCAACTGGGCGACACAGGAGCCAGGAGGAGGGCGGAGGCGACTGAGGAGGAATCTGAAGTACGCGCTGGGGGGCCGTTCAAGAATGACGCTGTGTGTGGTATATGAGGAGACAGCCAGGGCCTCTCAAACACGAGTGTGTGTTCTGCTGCGTTCCCTTCAGACGGCAGCCTCCTGCGGAGTTAATTACAGCAGTCACAGCATGCGGAGCGCGCCAAGCTGACAAGCCCAGGAAGACGCTGTTCGCCCCTAAAGAGCGCTAGGCCACAAAGCTGCAGCAGTAAAGAACAATATAAATAAATAAAGCAAAGAGAGTCATCGTCCCTTCGGCTCCTAGGAAAGAGGGATAGAACACTCCGCGTATTACCGCTTAGCGCTGTGACAGCCAGAGGCGAGATAAAGAAATGCAGAGAAAATAAGACAAGACTTTTCACGTCCTCTGCCATTTTGTGTTTCCCCACTGAGCTCCAGTTCACCACAACCAGGCTTCACTTTCCTATTTACACACATTACAAAGCACTGACTTTCAGAAAGGAGGGAAGGCCGTGGGGATTTCACCCTTTACACCACATTCCTTTATTCGTTCACCTGTAACTGCCTCAGCCTTAATCAGGATTGGGAGGACACCCACTTAGACACTGGGAGAACACACCTAAGTGCCACGAGGAAAGGAACTACGTGACATAAACATGTCCGCCACCGTGGGGCAGCCAAGCGAGGCCCGGTGTGCTTGGGGCGTCACCTAGATTTCAAAAACATCCCATAATCTCACATTTCACTGAAACATCGTCACTTATATTGCAGTGTATTAGAATGAATGTGTGAGTGTGTGTCGCCCCGTGGAGGACTGCCGCACCCTCAAAGGGGCGCCCCAGCCTTGGGTTCACGACCCACCACGACCCTGGACAGGTGACACATGCCTAGAAACATCCTTATTATTCACTTATTTATCATCTGGCTAATCATTAAGTAAATACTATAAACTGTGTGTGTGTTGCCCTGTGAAGGACTGGCGCCCCCTCCAGGGTGTGTTCCCGCCTTGCGCCCAATGATTCCAGGTAGGCTCTGGACCCACCGCGACCCTGAACTGGATAAGGGTTACAGATAATGGATGAATGAATGTGTGGTAGCTTCGATGAAAGACGAGTACACACAATGTGTTTGTAGGTATGGAACCGAACTGGGACTCTGTTGTTTATAGGGTTTATAGAGTTAAACAGAGATGGACCCAAGCTGTTTTTTTCTTTAATCCTGCTGACAGAGTCAGAGAGAAGTAATGGGAGTAAGAATCAGGGACAACAGGCTGCAATCTCATCGGCTGCTGTGCTGCGGTTCAGACCAGGACGGAGATCTATTGCTCAATAAATCAAACGGAATGGAAGGATGAAGATCTGTCACTTTTCTCAGACTATCATTTTTTACCACCCTCTCTCTCTCTCTCTCTCTCAAATACAATTTTTGGCTTTTTAAACTTTTGTCCAGAGTCGTTATAAAACAATACAATATGATTCTCCATTTACAGAAACCTGTTTTGTTTTTGTTTTAGCTTTTAGCTTAGTTTTCGGCTCCTTTAGGAAAGTACCATTTACTGTCAAACAAGAGCAATGCCCTCAGTTAGGATTCTTTGATGATCTGATCACGATGTTTCACGGCTGACCTCAGTATTCGGCTACACTCCGCGGTTACGTTTAATGTTAAAGCTTCCCAGAAGTCACGGTGTGTCCTAAATCACACTTGACAGGTCCGTGCAAATCTAACGAAGAGTCGAGAGAGAAGTACTGATGAATTTTAGATGAGGGATTCTCACGTGGCGTCTCTCAATGTACGTTTACACGTGAAAATGATGCTGTCGTTCTATTTCGTTTGTGGGGAAGAGATGGGAGTGGCTCTCTGGGTCTGGGGGACCCTGGCGGTTGCCTCTCTCATTGTGCACACTGGGAGACAGAGAGAGAGAAGGCTGCTAAGACTTGAACACAGACTGCCATTCTCCGCGAACGCCGTTCCAGCAGCTTCAGAGGGATCAAACGCTCAGATGCTGAGAGACTCTGACAGCGAGTTTTAAGGACATCAGGAAGAAAGCTACTGCTCCACTCATCTCTTCACAGACGTGTTTTGTAACGGCTGCCGGCGCTGTCACAGACGGTTGCAGCTGGATTGCGTGCAGTCACAACAGGAAAATAACCTCCTGCCTGCACCCAGTGCAGAGCAGTGGGAGAGAACAGAGGGGGAAGGCTGGAGAGTCCAAGCGCAAACATTTAATGGAAGTGAGAGCGCATAAAAAGCAGACATCATCACCTTGAACTCACCGATACACAGAGGAACCAAACGTGGAGGCCACCTGACTGATGTATGTAGGTGGTGTGTGTCAAACTGATCTCCACATGAATGCGGATCCCAGAGCCTTGGCTTGGGCCATCGCTTCCTCGTGTAGACACACAAATATCACACCAATATCACTGGCCATCTCATTTGGTGTTTTAGTGTATGGTAAGACACACTGCCCTGTGATGGACTGCCTCTGTGTCCAGGGGGAGTTACTGTGTCCCAATGATTCCATGAAATAAATCACTGAACGCAATACGACTCTCTGAAAACAATGAAGCAGTTACAGAAAATAAGTTAATGATTAAATAAATGAAGGCATTTATTATTTCTCTGATTTTTTTCCCCCATTTATTTTTCATTTGACCTTAGCTTTCACTCAAATGTTTTTTTGTGTTAATTTTATCATTTATTACATAGTTTTTTAACCATAAACTTTCATGTTTATGTTATTGTTCATTCTCTTTTTATTTTCAAATTTACGTCTTGTCTAAATTGGCTTTATATTGCAAGTTTATTTAAACATCATCACAATCGTCATCGTTGTCTGTAACGCTTATCCAGTTCAGGGTCGCAGCGGGTCCGGAGCCTACCTGGAATCACGGGGCAGGAACACACCCACACATTCTCCCACAATATTCATAGCAATGGACATTTTTGCATGTCCAAACCACCTATCAACGTGTGTTTTTGGACTGTGGGAGGAAACCGAAGCACCCGGAGGAAACCCACGCAGACACAGGGAGAACACACCACACTCCTCACAGACAGTCACCCGGAGGAAACCCACGCAGACACAGGGAGAACCCACCACACTCCTCACAGACAGTCACCCGGAGGAAACCCACGCAGACACAGGGAGAACACACCACAGTCCTCACAGACAGTCACCCGGAGGAAACCCACGCAGAAACAGGGAGAACAAACCACACTCCTCCTCCAGGTCCCTGGAGCTGTTTGACGGCGACACTACCCACTGCGCCAGGTCTGACACTTTCAGGTCAATTGTAGGTGACTGTGATAATGGACAGTGTTCCGTGTGGTCACTCTGCTCAGGCTGTGGAAATGTCCCATACACAACATTAATTACAAGCTTTACAAACCGGAAAGCTTGCTGCTCCACTGCAATTCACTGCTTCACTTACAAACTGGACAGTGCAAAGAAATTGGTGAGATTTAAAGCTTTCGTAACGACAGTAGTACCTCGGGGCAGTCCTAAGGCTGTGCCCCCTCTTCTGCTTTCCAACCAAAGACCAACAAGCAGCAGCAACGAACCGACTTATCAAATACACCGACAGTCAGCCCTGGAGGAGCCTCACAACGAGCAGCGGTCCCTGAGCTCATATTTTAATTATGTAGACAAGCTGACCCTCAGACTGAGGAGAGGAGCGTCCAGAATGGACGAGTAGCAGAACCCACTCGCTGACTGACAGAATATGTACTTTTTTTTAATACCTGAGTGCTGAGTAAGTTTACATTACTGACCACGCTGAGGTGCTCGCAGGTTTTAAAGTGTGATGACATGCTAAGGTCTTGTGGTCCTCCAACACAGTGTAGGGTTGTGTGGTATAATGGTAATAACGTATACCACGGTATTTAAAAATGTGGACTGTATCTCGAAATGACGGTGGTATTTATGGTGTGTCACATATCTGTTCTGTGTTTTCAAAAAACGCGGCTAAAATATTTATGTGCATTTAAGAGAGCCGCAGGGAGGGGGCGCTGTGGGAGCTCACTGAATGAGGCCTGAAAATGGGGGGGGAAATACACACGCCCAGTAGAACATCACATTTGTGAGTTTAGCGCTGAGTTTGGGTTAAAATAGGATGACCAGACGTCCTCTTTTACCCGGACATGTCCTTGTTTTTAGACTTAAAAAAAATGTCCGGGCGGAATTTCACAAACGTCCGGCATTTTGTTTTTCTAGAGCTTACACAGAACTTTCGAGAAGCGTTTCGTTCACAAACTAGTCCCGCCCTCCCCTACTCCGATTGGTTCGTTTGAGTGAGAAGGGGGCGTGGCGAAGTAGCCTAAAATTTTCTGATTGGACGGTCTGACTGTAGAGCTACCGTTATTGGTCGATAACCTTCTCTGTAAACATTTAATTGGTCAGTCTGCACGTCAGTAGTCCTTGTTTACGTCAGGCAAAGCTCATCTACCTACCCTCATCTCGAGCAGCTATGACGAAACGTAAATGTAAGTTCTCAAATGATTTAAAAAAGAAATTCCCATGTTTTGTGTAGTAAATAAAGGTGTAAAGGACCTAAAAGCACACAGGTCCTTTTTTTGTCCTCTTAGCTCTGGTCACTCTAGTTAAAAGAGAGAGGAAGTTGGTCTGTGTTGAGCTAAATTCACTCGACTATGTGCTCACAGATAGAAGGCTCAGCGCAGCCTGACAGAGCACCCCGTCCTCACAGTAATAACGTATACCGCGATAATATTTTGAGACGCATGAATGTTTGAAGAATGTGGATACCGCCCATTTCTACCTCACTGGATAATCCTTGAGTGAAACATAAAGTTATGATCAAGCTATTTAAGGCTCTGAATCTTAGAGGTTCTACACCTACTCAAATCCATGTGGCACTTTCGTTCGGACCGTTTATCTTTCAAGTAAATTAGCCTTTTTCCATTTTTTAACTGATATTAATTTACTAGTTAGTAAATATGAATCAGTGCCAATAAAATGGCATACATTTTAAATGACAGTACTTATCATAATTACAGGGGGTCCTCGACTTACGACGTTGATCCGTTCCTACGTCGCGTCGTAAACCGATTTTCGGTGTAAGTCGGAACATACGTACATACTGCACGTAAATAACATACTGTACGCACTTATCCTATCCTCACACCTATCCTCCTCGGTCCCGAGCCGCGTAACCGTGTATCCTTCCGCCGCGCCACGCACACCACACATGAAGTTCGCGTTACGACGTTTATGACGCAGAACCACTTAAATCGAAACAAGGCTTTATACAGTAAATGGGAGATGTGTCGTAACCACGAAACATCGTAACTCGGGACTGACGTAACCCGAGGACCTCCTGTATACTATAATTATAGATATAGACATACACTGACATTTTAATAATATTAAAATGACCTTGTTTCTACATTCACTGTTCACTTTATCAGTTCCCCTGATCATATATGTGCACTTTGTGGTTTTATAATTACAGAGAGTTGTCAACACGTTGCTCTGCATACTTTGTTAGCCCCTATTCAGGCTGTTCTTCAACGGTCAGGACTGCCACAGTACCAAAACCGAGCCCGTGTTATTTGTGTGGTGGACAACTACAGTCAGTGATTACAGAACTACAAGTGTGAATGGTCAGTGGAGCTAATAAAATGAGCAATTAAATGAGTTTAAAAGAGTGGTTATTTAAATGTTTTGTCTGATTGGAATATGTTTAATCTACTCTCTAACACACAGCGTAGTTCTTTTATTCGTTTATTGAATGTCCAGTCAAAGTGTGTAAACTCGATAAGTGTTCACACTCCAGCTTCTCCCAGGTGAAACACTAAAGGTAGCAGGGCTCTGTGAAGCTAGAGAATGAGCAGCAGCACCCACCCAGAGCTATCAGAAGACTGCACATAATCAGTCAGCGGGATGGCTGCTCTCATTCACTCTGAATTACATCCCCATCACAACTCAGGACGCCGCTCCATTCACCCGCCAGCTTAGAGCCTCTCATGAAGAAAAATGCCTTCACACAAAATAATCCTTCACTCCCACAGTAATAGCCATTACCAACAAGCAATAATGACCAGTCTACCCTCTCTCGCTGCACAAGCTACTGCAGCACTTGATCATCCCGCCATTTGTTTGTACCGTATTCACGCCCACGTGTCGGCTTCCCAACAGCAGCTTTAATCATAAGCCCACTGTTAGCCAAGGACCATTTTCTGTTTCACACAAAGTGTATAGCAGATAATGCTTCCTGAATATGGGTCTACTCTTTATTACGCATTACAACAGCAATAAAACAGCGTTATAGTATATTACCACTGTACAAACCACAAAGCAACAAACTACAAACTGCTGCAAATTGGTTGGAGTGGAATAACTGGCTAATGGTCACAGGGAGTATTCCAGTTCCAATCCATACCAAGAGAAAGAAAAACTCTGAAAACTGATGTTTATAATGTAAGGCTGGATCAAATTTAGAGCTGGTCTGAACCATTCTGCACAGGCTCTTTCTCCAAATCAGCCATAACAATAATGATTGAAGCGTTTAGCCATCCTCCAGGCAGAACCAATTCACTTCTGTTTTAATCAATAGCTCGGCGTACGCCGTTTGAATTCAGGTCTTACATCCAAACACAAGTTCTTCTGAGCTGTGTTTTCATTTCAAGTGACCTGTGAACTCCCCAGAGATTCAGTCAAAATCATTCACACCCATTTACTATCTACAGCATTCTAAACTAGATATAAATAACGTTTACGTAAAGTTACAAATACCAGTACATGGAAGTGTATATTTTTTGTACATAACTCACTGTAATAAATGTCATTTCAGTGGTTAAAAAGATCCAAATCGCAGTCACACAGCTCCAGGGACCTGGAGGTTGTAGGTTCGATTCCCACTCCGGGTGACTGTCTGTGAAGAGTGTGGTGTGTTCGCCCTGTGTCTGCGTGGGTTTCCTCCGGGTGACTGTCTGTGAGGAGTGTGGTGTGTTCTCTCTGTGTCTGCGTGGGTTTCCTCCGGGTGACTGTCTGTGAGGAGTGTGGTGTGTTCTCCCTGTATCTGCGTGGGTTTCCTCCGGGTGACTGTCTGTGAGGAGTGTGGTGTGTTCTCCCTGTGTCTGCGTGGGTTTCCTCCGGGTGACTGTCTGTGAGGAGTGTGGTGTGTTCTCCCTGTGTCTGCGTGGGTTTCCTCCGGGTGACTGTCTGTGAGGAGTGTGGTGTGTTCTCCCTGTGTCTGCGTGGGTTTCCTCCGGGTGACTGTCTGTGAGGAGTGTGGTGTGTTCTCTCTGTGTCTGTGTGGGTTTCCTCCGGGTGACTGTCTGTGAGGAGGGTGGTGTGTTCTCCCTGTGTCTGCGTGGGTTTCCTCCAGGTGACTGTCTGTGAGGAGGGTGGTGTGTTCTCCCTGTGTCTGCGTGGGTTTCCTCCAGGTGACTGTCTGTGAGGAGGGTGGTGTGTTCTCCCTGTGTCTGCGTGGGTTTCCTCCGGGTGACTGTCTGTGAGGAGTGTGGTGTGTTCTCCCTGTGTCTGCGTGGGTTTCCTCCGGGTGACTGTCTGTGAGGAGTGTGGTGTGTTCTCTCTGTGTCTGCGTGGGTTTCCTCCGGGTGACTGTCTGTGAGGAGTGTGTTGTGTTTTCTCTGTGTCTGCATGGGTTTCCTCCAGGTGACTGTCTGTGAGGAGTGTGGTGTGTTCTCCCTGTGTCTGCGTGGGTTTCCTCCGGGTGCTCCGGTTTCCTCCCACAGTCCAAAAACACACGTTGGTAGGTGGATTGGCGACTCAAAAAGTGTCCGTAGGTGTGAATGTGTGTGTGTGTTGCCCTGTGAAGGACTGGCGCCCCCTCCAGGGTGTATTCCCGCCTTGCACCCAATGATTCCAGGTAGGCTCTGGACCCACCGCGACCCTGAACTGGATAAGGGTTACAGACAATGAATGAATGAATGAATTGTGTATTGTGTACTGGGACGAGTAGCACTGTCATAGACATATATATATATACAGCACTGTATAATACGTAAATAAAAGGCATAGGTAAAACCATATTGTTAACATATAAACCAGAGACTTGGAATGGCCATCTACACAATTGAATTTATGTTCATAAGCTTCATGCTTATGTTTTTGCTGAGTGTAGCTTAAAGGAGTCAGTGGGGAGCTTTATACTCGCGGAAACACAGTTTTCTTACCATACTGTGTACTGAACTAGGAACAAGTAAACATGCTCCTGAGACAGAGAGAGAGGTTTGTTTCGACATATATTGTAATTTGCATAATTCAAAATAAACATGTTTGTTTTATCCTCCTGATACGGAAGTTATTCCTTCGACAAGTACATTAACATGAGCCAAGAAGTTGCTTCAGCCACCTCAGAAACACAGTTATCCCCCCACAAGGTGTTTGCTCAAGTTGCATTTCGCATTACAAATACTACAGAGAGCTTTTCCTATGTTAGGTTTTGAAAAATGTAACAGCACCTGAGACAGCTTTCAGCCCATGTGTTACGCTGGAAGGAAATTTGGCTCCAACTGAGTTGCTCTGTAGTACCAACATGATTTAGTCGGTACCCGTAAAAGTGCAGACTTCGTTACACAACCCTAATTATAAACACATATGGAGTAAAGGCTAAGCACCACTTAATGGACCTTCATGAATATTTCACATTATTTTAGTTACTGACAGATATAAGTATGAATTAAAATGAAAATAGCAGCTTAATTTGCTTTAAAACTGACAATTTTATTAAATTGACGGAAAAACCCGAGCTCTCTACGGAAATTCTTGAACGCAACCGTGACGTCACTGGTGGACAACAGCTGAACAACGCCGCGGTAAAACACCGTTATGACTGACTGTTATGACAGTATCTAGCTAAATAACCAACATTATTCATGACAATAGCCTAGCAATAAGCTAAACTCAAATGTAGAGGTACCGTTATTCTTGTAAATGTGATCGAAGTCGAACTCGAATTCATCCGACACTATAAACCTCCGTAATGCAGCTACGTAGCCGAGTATAATCTGAGCCACCGAGTTTAGCGAGTCAAGCTAACGTTAACTAACACCAACTAAAACAGGCGAAGTGAGTGTCCTTACCCTGTTTACCTCCATGTTACAGAGGCTCTTAAACACCTTTCGTTGGTGTCCTTACATGCCCATATTGTTGGGAAAGCGCCAGTGAAATGAGCTACAGATAACGGAGTGAGCGGATGGTCCTTTCCAAAGTGCCCGTTTAAAGTTGACAAATTTAGTCCATTTTCTGGATATTTTGGGATCTTTGGGCCATTTGTGCACAGAAGTCCCACTGTACATTGAATGATTGCAGCCAAAAACAACACACCTTTTCGTCATTTTGCATTAAATTAAGTGCAGCTTCTAGAGTTGTTGTCCACCATCTACGTCACAGTCAAGACGCCTATTAGAGTTTCTAAACACCGTTGGGGGGGGGGGGTGTCTTTTAAACCTTATTCCTTGAATTAGTAAGAAATAACATGTTTTCTGACTATCAATAAACACAAGTTAGGAACTCAAATTCCACTGTATTTATTTGTTTGACACTTTCATATCGCTGGTGCTTAGCCTTTAAACTTATGGTATTTATCCAGCATGCCTTACATGTTACTGTAGTGTTAGGAGTCTTGCCCAAGGGCTCTTATTAAGGTAGCCATGTTGAAGTCAGAGGTGTTCCCAAACACACTACACAAATTATAATGTACGCCAAACAATAACTTATGACCTTGTTGGCATGCTCATTCCAGAGCAGCCGAGGAGGAACAGGTTGTGAAGGACTCATCGCTGCCAGAGCAGGAAAACCTTGTGGTTGTGAGTAAACAGATCCTTCAGTGGCACATACATTTAAACCATTTTCCCCCAGCAGAATAATGGACCTGAATCATAGTGCAATTTGAAATCCCACCACGCACTGAATGCTTTGCTAAGGGACTGAGCTCTAAATAAATCACTGGGAGGTCAGATATTTACACCCCCCCAGTAAAACACCAGGAGCATATGAGCAGTCATATATTCACTAGTTGGAAGCTGTTTATCACAACTTCGGCAGGGCTTTTGAAAACGCACAACTCACTGGGAGAGAGCTCTTGCATCAGCAGCGGAGCCTGAAAGTGAAAGAGTGCTTTTTAATAGCAGCCCTTCAGTGGAATAGAGGAGCTGTATAGAAGCCCTTACCTGGCAGGTCAGAGAAGAGAAGGATGCACTCGTTGAAGCCGTTGGCCAAGAGCCTGTCTCGTAGCTGCTGTAGAATAGCCACTCCAATACAGAACGGGAAAGAGGAATTCCCCAAGAGCAGGGTGTCCCACAGGTGGAAGATCTTATGCAGAGGGAACACGTCTGTGGAGAACAGAGACAAAACAAAATGGCAGCTCATCAACAAATCTCATTTATACCATATATTACAGCCCACTTAAATGCAGTAGATCAGCCAAGACAGGTGTGATCTACACTTATTTTTTTCAGTTTTGCACAAGTTGCGAAAGTTTAAAGGAGATGTTTTATGAAAAAAATGATAAATGACTTGTTCAGTGCCTTTACACAAAAAGTTGGGGAGCTTGCCAAGCTTCAAACTGCAAAAACAAGACCACCCAGTCTGTTTTTCGTGGGCTGCCAATGTCTTAAAACCTAGGATAAAGTGAGCTGTTCTGACTTCTTACATAGAATGCAGACACTTTTGAATTGCCCCCTGCCCCTTCATCTTATTCTCTCCAATCACAGGCCCAGACTCACTCATGTTAGAGCACAACAAGCATGAATATATTTAGGGTACAGAATAAATATCTAGAAAACTACTGCTTCTTGCTCGTCACTCCTGTGCACTCGCGCCGGGGGTGAACAGCGAGCGGCTCGTTATCATTTAAAGGAACCGGCCGTTCTGAACATGGCTGTGTATACAGGGAGAACGCTGCAATGGTGTTTGGGTCCAGGCAGTCTGAAGAGCTGGGCCAATACAGGAGAAAAAAGTCGCCTGAAATGTATCTGAAAAGCCATGTGTTTTTAAATGGAACAGGAAAACTGAAGTGTGTGCGAGTGCTGTTTCACAGGATTCCGCAGTAGGATCAGTGAGAAGAGTCTCAGGAGACTCAGCCCCCACACACATGCAAGAGTAGAGAGGTCACAGGGCCACGTTTCACACCATCAGCCCCAGAAAGGCAAGTAATAAGCCTGCACTCTTCTCATTCTCCTCACGACGCCACAATGCAAGAGGGTGTTATTCCACAATTTCACTGAGACGTCCAATAGAGGCTGGTCACAGAACCCAATCGAAACAGATTAGACGACATTTTTCTCACTGAATGAGACATTTCGAAATCAATGCCAGGACCCGAAATAGATTTTTTTTTTCAATACAAGATCACGGTGTAAATTGCTATTTAACAATTTTCAACATAATGGAACAGTGCCTGATGAAACAATTGGCCATTATAGTCCATTAGCGAGGATTGTTTTGGAAATACACATTCTCTGAGACAGTTCATAGAAAAGATCCACGACATCTTATTACTGCAGGTGCAATGTGAAACATCCAGAGACAAGATATGACCTTATAGTTATCCTCCTTTCACAAAAGATATCAAGGAGAAATCAAATGACAAGGAGGAAGAGGTGGGGGTGTGTAGAGTGTAGAATGTAGACAATGTTTTGATTAATAAACTACTTTCCAAGAGTCACAGGGCACTTGTGGGTTTTCCTACCACTGTAGTTTGTCCATCCATCCATCCATTATCTGTAACCACTTCAGGGTTTCCAGTTCAGGGTCACGGTGGGTCCAGAGCCTACCTGGAATCATTGGGGCGCAAGGCCGGAATACACCCTGGAGGGGGCGCCAATCCTTCACAGGGCAACACACACACACCTACGGACACTTTTGAGTCGCCAATCTACCTACAAACGTGTGTTTTTGGACTGTGGGAGGAAACCAGAGCACCCGGAGGAAACCCACGCAGACACAGGGAGAACACACCACACTCCTCACAGACAGTCACCCGGAGGAAACCCACGCAGACACAGAGAGAACACACCACACTCCTCACAGACAGTCACCTGGAGGAAACCCACGCAGACACAGGGAGAACACACCACACTCCTCACAGACAGTCACCCAGAGGAAACCCACGCAGACACAGAGAACACACCACACTCCTCACAGACACAGAGAGAACACACCACACTCCTCACAGACAGTCACCTGGAGGAAACCCACACAGACACAGGGAGAACACACCACACTCCTCACAGACAGTCACCAGGAGGAAACCCACGCAGACACAGGGAGAACACACCACACCCCTCACAGACAATCACCTGGAGGAAACCCACACAGACACAGGGAGAACACACCACACTCCTCACAGACAGTCACCTGGAGGAAACCCACACAAACACAGGGAGAACACACCACACTCCTCACAGACAGTCACCCGGAGGAAACCCACACAGACACAGGGAGAACACACCAACTCTTCACAGACAGTCACCCAGAGGAAACCCATGCAGACACAGGGAGAACACACCACACTCCTCACAGACAGTCACCAGGAGGAAACCCACGCAGACACAGGGAGAACACACCACACTCCTCACAGACAGTCACCAGGAGGAAACCCACACAGACACAGGGAGAACACACCACACTCCTCACAGACAGTCACCTGGAGGAAACCCACACAAACACAGGGAGAACACACCACACTCCTCACAGACAGTCACCCGGAGGAAACCCACACAGACACAGGGAGAACACACCAACTCTTCACAGACAGTCACCCAGAGGAAACCCACACAGACACAGGGAGAACACACCACACTCCTCACAGACAGTCACCCGGAGTGGGAATCGAAATTTGATTTTGTAGCTGTAATAGCAATGACTGAGGCTTCTAATTCAGCTAGCCCACTGTCTGATTAACTCATTCATTCATTCATTGATTCATTCATTCATTTTCTGTAACCAGGGTCAGGGTGGGCCCAGGGCCTAACCAGAATCACTGGGTGCAATTAACTTTCTTTAGAAATAAGAAGCCAAACCTGGAAAGACCGAACCTGGAGGGTCACCACTCTACAGAACACGACAAGAACCAATGCCTGGCATTGGGCAGGGTGACCTTAGGTCTCATGTGCAGCTACTCCATATACTCCAGACATGAGTCTATGCTTTTCTATAGAGATATAGCCTGAGAACAATTGCCAAATTGTACTTACGGGTGAACATCGTTAGGAACCACGGAATGGCGTAAAGCTGTGGAGAGAAAAGAAGAATTTGGTCACACAGAGAAATGCTACCATTTCACATATAACCTTATAAGATGGGGAAAGTTGCATACACATGCAAACAAACAAATTGTATATGCAAATTGTACTGCTTGGGAAAAAGCCGTTGCTAAGGGTTTCATTAGTCAGAGTGGCAGTCAATTAACGCTCCATAGCTGGGGACCAGGAATCCAGCTGGGTACCATAGATATTAACCCAGAAACGAAAGGCTACATTTTCAATGGTCTTCAACTGCCAACATGTCCAAGAGCGCAACATAATTAGAGCTGCTATCATAGAACAAACAAGTCCATACATGGACACTTGGCTGGAAAACAGCTTGTTTTGAATACACAATAGCTGTAGTTGTGTAATAAATACTTGTATAAATACAGTGTCCTTAATGGCCTCAATGTTAGCTAGTTCAAAACCCTGGACCAGCAGGAAAATTGGGGGTGGGAGGGATTGAAAGAACAGTGCTGTCTCCTCCCTCAACATTCAGTTTTGAGGTGACCTTGAGCTCCATAGATGCTGGGATGGCTGCCTGCTGCTTTTGGTGTTTGTGGGCTCACTGCTCCTAGTGCACTAATGTGTGTGTGTGTGTGTGTGTGTGAGTGTGAGAGTTAAGTATGGAGGCACAGTTTGGTGTTGTTGTAAATAGAAGTGTTGCAGCATGTGCTGTATATATTTTGTACTGTTTAAGTACAAGAGACAAAGCGAGGTTGTGAAAAAAGAATGTGAATAAAGAATTACGTCTGTATTCTGTAGATAAACCCCCTGAAATATAAGTAGGCCTCAGGAGGAAAAACATAAAATATATGAAATATGTATAACATGGACACTGATTTAGTGTTCCTCCGAGCAGAACAGATGTCCTTCCATGCCCTCGCTCTCCATTCCGCGTGACAGACCCAGAAAAGAGCAAGAACAGCTCAGTGGCCCTACCGTGCAAACATAAAGGGTAATAAAATACCAGCCCTTATAACACAGGAGGTCTAACTCTTTCCCCAGCATCCCTCCTAATGGCAGCCTTGCTCTGGCTGTTTCAGCAGAGGGAGGGAGGGGCAGGGGTGGAATCAGTCCCAGTGCTTAATTGGAGGTTGAGGAAGCTGGCCGTTTCCTCTCGGCTAGGCTCGAAGGGGCTGTGGGTAATGAGAGTGTGCGAGACTGAGTCTCTTTAGTTTGGCCAGCTCTGCTCAGCAGGGTCCAGCTCCCTCTCCCTGCTGCCCACGGCTTCAGGAGAACATCTCACCCTGATGGGATTAGCCGGCCATTGCCAGCTCCAAATTAGCAGTCTAATGGCAGGCCTCAATCAGAGGGTGCACTTCAAATGCCACACTGTCTGTAAAAAAAAGTGCTGAGTGCCAATGTGAGTCTGGGTGGGAGAAAATGCAACATGCTGCAGAGATGTTCTGAGTTAGAAACATTCATTCATTCTCTCTAACCGCTAATCCAATTCAGGGTCACGGTGGGTCCAGAGCCTACCCGGAATCATTGGGCGCAAGGCGGGATTATACCCTGGAGGGGGCGCCAGTCCTTCACAGGGCAACACACACTCACATTCACTCACACCTACAGTCACTTTTGAGTCGCCAATCAACCTACTAACGTGTGTTTTTGGACTATGGAAGGAAACCGGAGCACCCGGAGGAAACCCACACAGACACAGGGAGAACACACCAACTCCTCACAGACAGTCACCTGGAGGAAACCCACACAGACACAAGGAGAACACGCCACATTCCTCACAGACAGTCACCAGGAGGAAACCCACGCAGACACAGGGAGAAAACATAGAACACACCACACTCCTCACAGACAGTCACCCGGAGGAAACCCACACAGACACAGGGAGAACACACCACACTCCTCACAGACAGTCACCCGGAGGAAACCCACACAGACACAGGGAGAACAAACCACACTACTCACAGACAGTCACCCGGAGCGGGAATTGAACCCACAACCTCCAGGTCACCGTGCCGCCCACCAACATTATTCCACCTAACTATATGCATTTTTGTTTTTTGGGATTACAGGAGGAAACCCATAGAGACACTGAGAGAACTCTCTAAACTCCTCCTCACCGTGACCTTGCCTTGGGACTGGACCCACATACTCAGGACCCTGGAGCTGTTGGAATAAATCTTTCTAGATGTTCAGGTAGGTGTCTTGAAAGGGCTGTGTAGGTCTCAGAAGTAAGGAATCAACCGACAAGAATGAAACTTGGTTGGCAGGTCTGTCATCGTGAGATTCAAGTTTCACAGTCAGTGTGACATAAGAAAGGACAGGCCTCATCTCTGTCCCTGACTGACTATATAAGCTCATCCTGTTGCGCATGCTTTCCATTCTGATGCTTGCTGTTGTGTTGGTAGCTTCCTTTGCAGCAAAGTATGTCTCAGAGAAGAGTTTTTAAAGCAATTCCAGCAGTTGGCAGAGTTGGAGAGGGGTCACATCGTAGTGCTCCGGAAGGCGGCATAGCCTTATCAATGCATGGCGCACCATACCGGTCGTGTGGATATTACCATTGCACTACCATTGGTGGATAGAAGGTGGCACACACCAGAGACCTGAAGGATCTGGGAGACCTACACAAACCACAGAGACAACAAACCAAACAGCCATGATTTAGGACATTCAGCGAACAGTGATGTCCTCCATGTTGACTCCTAGTGCCAGCACCATTGGCAGACGGCTGCACAACACAGGACTACATCAAATCCATGTGTGAAAGCACAGTGGTCATCACAGAGATGAACGGTTTGTTGTCATGTGTCCAGAAAGCCTGGAGTCATGGTGTGGGGTGCAATTCCATATGATGCCAGATCACCCTTGGTATTCATTACAGGCATGGGACGGATTATCACAGGACACCATTAGACACTACTTCTGTCTGTGTAGGCCAATAAATGTGGCCCATATCAGCCTAAATTTTTAATAATTTATTGTTCCTGATAACCATTATCTTTCTTCCGAATATCATTGCAATCCCACACAATTGCAACTATTTTTTTGCCGATGAGTCAATTTTTCCCCTCTTCATCCAATGTTTTTATTTTTTTTGAGTATATTTATTAAAGGAGTTTGTTTGTTCCCCTCTGCTGTAGTTACAGCCTCTACGTCTCGGGGACAGCTTTAGACAAGATCTTGGAAACAATGGCATTGGCATAATTTCATTCTGAGAGCCTGGTTACAGCTTGGGGCCAACTTGGAAGAATCATGTCCCGGGCACAGTGCTGTAAAGAAGTTGACAACCTCCAACTAGCCAAACAGCCTCCTTCATGACAGCTTTCATATCACAACACGACTGCAGTCTCTTGTTTAAGTGCTTCATTATAATAACAGCCGATGGGTGGATTTGGCTAGTTCCCATTTTTCAACCTTTTACACCACTAGGCATAGACGGCTGAGATGCCTGATCGAACACTGATTTTCTGTGAACTGTTGTAGCATTCAGCCTTGTTGTCCTCAACCCAGTCAATTTACATCTTTTCTGCTATAATTCCATTGTGCTGTCCCCAAAATATCCACAGCTGGGTTGCTCTTGATCAAGGCACCTTACCCTCAACTGCTCCCCAGATACCGGACAAGCTTCCCTGCCACTCTGGTTGTGTAGGTGATCACTGCCATGTTGTACTGTGTACAAAATGCACATCTCTCAATTTCATTGCATACTACTAATAGAGATACTACTAATGCTAGCTTCTTTATACGCCTCTAGCCAACGCTTAGCATTAGGAATGGTGACCTTAGGTTCATGTGCAAAGCCCCAGAGTTTCTGCTCATCCTGGCTAAGCTTTTCTATACAGATTATACAAGCTGTATGCTACTGAATGCCTGTGTCAACAGTGAGTGCATCCTAATGCAGCTAAACTCACTGATCAGAAGGACTGTCTGAATACTAAACACCATTAAAAATGAGGTTTCGAACTGGTTCTGCTTCTACTCCTGAGGTCAACGTCTACAGACCTCTGAGAGCAGCAGGGAGTGAAGGCAAAGAGGAACTGGATTCATGAAGATTCGTTTAAATTAACGATCTCTAGTTCATTATTTAGTGTTTCCAAAATGCCCCTGAAGAAGTGTAAAACTATAGTTAACGCTGGCCATCACAACTTGATGTGAAAGCCAGTGTTATCCAGACCACATAAAAGTAGTTCATCTCCCATGGAACATTAGCATTTACGCAGCCAAAAAGGGGTAACACTTCGTCAAACAATTCTGAACTTCCAACATCAGTCGGAATCTATTCATCCTTGATAAACAATTCAACAAGACGCCCATTGAACATGAATAGATCAAGTATTATCCAAGGCACAGTGCGAAAATAAAGCTCCGGTGCCTTTGAAAAAAAAAGCACGCCTTTCTTTCTGAGACTAAGTCCTGTGCCTGGCGGGACGGGAAAAGGCACAAAAGCCTCAGAGGTGATGCCGTCTTAAAGAGAGCAGAAGAATCAATTGAAATTTATGTGAGATTCATTGTCATTCAGGGGCGGTGTGCTTAAAGAGCGTATCGCCAGTGGAGCCAAGCTCAGCCGCACATGCCGCACAATCAGACGGTACAGTCTGGCTTCGCATTCGCATTGTGTGGAGGACAATGACAGCTGTTCAGGGACCGAAAAGTACATCAGCTCAATGTCCCTCTTCGGGCAATGAGTCATTGTTAATTCCCACCCTTCATCTTTTAATGGGCCTTTCACACCAGCCCCTTGGACTTGATGGAGCCTGGAAGAGAGGCTGGAAGGTCAGGAATCTTTGCAGTATTGGCCCCAATGAGGGTTCTCGGGGTTGGCTGGGTTACAAGCCTAATGTCCCATGAGGGTCAGCCTCACGGAGGTCACACATCCATCAGTTTAGGACAGACTAGGTTGCCAAAGCCTCAGAAGCTTTGACCTTGGAAGGATTCTGAGGAAAATGGAAGGTCAGACAGTGGAACAGAAAGGACGAGCACAAAAGGCAGAGAGAGAAATGAAGGAAATGGACATTGAGCTCATGAGGGAGTCCCAGAATGAGAGGAGAGCCCAGTCTTCATTACACTTGAAATGAATTACCAACCGTGTGTGTGTGTGTATGCTCATGTTTCCTGAGGGAAACCTTGGCGAGCACTGAAATCTCAGGGTCAGATCTGTGTGAAAAAAGGCATGACAATGACCAACCCTGGAGTGGTATATGCCACTGACTGAGTGCAGAACCCGTCTAATCCCACCTTGTGTAAAGGAGCTAACTCTGTAAACAGTACAGAGATATTGCTGTTTCAGATACAGATATCACAGAGGGCTGCTGCGTTGATGAGTTCTGTAACAAATGGCAGGTTTGAAGAAGAGTGTGAAGTAAATCCAGATTAAATTCATTTCATTCATTCATTATCTGTAAGTGCTTATCCAGTTCAGGGTCGCGGTGGGTCCAGAGCCTACCTGGAATCATTGGGCGCAAAGTGGGAATACACCCTGGAGGGGGCACCAGTCCTTCACAGGGCAACACACACACACATTCGCTCACACACTCACACCTACGGACACTTTTGAGTCGCCAATCCACATACCAACGTGTGTTTTTGGACTGTGGGAGGAAACCGGAGCACCCAGAGGAAACCCACGCGGACACGGGGAGAACACACCACACTCCTCACAGACAGTCACCCGGAGGAAACCAATGCAGACACAGAGAGAACACACCACACTCCTCACAGACAGTCACGTGGAGGAAACCCACACAGACACAGAGAGAACACACCACACTCCTCACAGACAGTCACCCGGAGGAAACCCATGCAGACACAGAGAGAACACACCACACTCCTCACAGACAGTCACCCGGAGGAAACCCACACAGACACAGAGAGAACACACCACACTCCTCACAGACAGTCACCCGGAGGAAACCCACGCAGACACAGAGAGAACACACCACACTCCTCACAGACAGTCACCCGGAGGAAACCCACGCAGACACAGGGAGAACACACCACACTCCTCACAGACAGTCACCCGGAGGAAACCCACGCAGACACAGAGAGAACACACCACACTCCTCACAGACAGTCACCCGGAGCAGGAATCGAACCCACAACCTCCAGGTCCCTGGAGCTGTGTGACTGCGACACTACCTGCTGCGCCACCGTGCCGCCTCCAGATTAAATTAAAAAAAAACTATTTTGTGAAATAATGACTGAAATATAAATGTAAAAACATTAAAAATAAATAAATAAATAAATCACACAGCATTATTACAAAAGCAGCAGCTCGGAAAACTAAAGTGTTACCTAAAATAACTTGAGAGGGGATCTATTAGCACAAAACGTTCTTCTCTTTTATAATCCTTTTGGTTAAAGACAAATCAAATGCAGGCTAAACTGGCCACAAGTATGAAGATTTCGCCAGTATTCTGATAGTTGTAGGTTGTCTGTCTGTAGGTTTCTATGTATTCCTGTGCACTGGCTATTATCCCTAAAAGAAGAAAAATAAATAAACAAAACTAAAAATAAACCGATTTGTTTCCTGAGGGTGTGTTTTTGTTGGATTTATTTTGGAGTCTGTATATGAAAAGTGAAATTTTCTTATTGCTATTGAACAGCTGGGAGCAGTGCAAGGTTAGAGGCACTTCAGTCGCGGATGCTTGGGGAATGAGAAAGCACCGTTCCTTCACTGCCTCCTCCCCGTTTTTCCTGCCATTATTAAGGTTCTAACCAGTGACGTGTCTGTCCCAAGCCTGCTTTTCTAAACCAGGGCACCCGGGAGCAACCCATGCAGACAAGGGGAGAACACACCAAACACCTCACCAAAAGTGACCCAAGGTGGTATTTGATCCCACCACCCCATGAAATACGGTGAAAATTAAAAATTACAACTTGAAAACACTTCAAAAAACTATGGACTGGAACTTGAACTAATTACCACCCAATTACTTGATGTATTTACACAATAAATAATAATTACATTGAAATTTTAAAACTGCAGCGCTATATTTAAGAATCCTGAACTAAAAGAGAGCGTAAATTATATTTATACATTCATTATCTGTATATTATTCTTATCCAGTTCAGGGTCGCGGTGGGTCCAGAGCCTACCTGGAATCATTGGGTGCAAGGCAGGAACACACCCTGGAGGGGGCGCCAGTCCTTCACAGGGTAACACACACACACACATTTACATCTATGGATACTTTTGTCAACAGTCACCCGGAGGAAACCCACGCAGACACAGAGAGAACACACCACACTCCTCACAGACAGTCACCCGGAGGAAACCCACGCAGACACAGAGAGAACACACCACACTCCTCACAGACAGTCACCCGGAGGAAACTCACGCAGACACAGGGAGAACACACCACACTCCTCACAGACAGTCACCCGGAGGAAACCCACGCAGACACAGAGAGAACACACCACACTCCTCACAGACAGTCACCCGGAGGAAACCCACGCAGACACAGAGAGAACACACCACACTCCTCACAGACAGTCACCCGGAGGAAACCCACGCAGACACAGGGAGAACACACCACACTCCTCACAGACAGTCACCCGGAGGAAACCCACGCAGACACAGGGAGAACACACCACACTCCTCACAGACAGTCACCCGGAGGAAACCCACGCAGACACAGGGAGAACACACCACACTCCTTACAGACAGTCACCTGAAGCGGGACTCAAACCATCAACCTCCAGGATGTTGACGAGCTTAAATTAATAAATTAATAACTTATCAAAACGAATATATTATCAACATCACTGCACTGATTTTCTTGATTCGAAGCGCAGCAGCTCACGTACGGCAGGTGAAATGTAACACACTACCTCAGAGATTAACTTTTTTTATTACAATTTGATGAAACCCAAACCTGTTCGGCTTTGTTTCTGTTTTTGCTATTTTTCCGACTGAAGTTCTCCTGCTTCCACAGCTACACTCAGGAAGCCGCTTTAAAACATTCATCAAAGCAGAGCGCACTCACGTCTGGGATGAAGCCGATCTCGTTCAGGTGGTTGCTGAGTTCGGGGTCATGGAAGGCGATCATCTGCGAGAAGACCGTCAGGTACTCTGAAACAAGGTGAAGTCAGAAAGAGACGTCTGGCAGCCTTCCAGTGAACTCAACATTTCCTTTCTGTTATTAGGCCGTACAAAGGATGTCTTATAAATGTGTACAGGCAAGGTTAGCAGACATTAATAAGTGGGAAACCTTCTCTGGACACAAGGCCAGACAGCAGAGGATATACACAATCAGTGATAAAAATAAAAACATTTTAAAGATGTTTTAAAAGATAAATAAATAAATAAAAACCCAACAGAGCTGGAAAAGAATCTCTAAAGAAGCAACAGGCAGACACAACAACAACACCACCACAAAACAGCCCTGTGGTGTATCTTTTTCCCCTTTTGACTGATGTGTCGAACCGACGTAAAATGGCCCGAGGCTAGGGGAATTAATGGGTGTTTTAGAGGATTGCAGGAAGGTGCATTTTACTGTGAGGAGAAACAGAGCGCTCACCTTGGATGACGTGCGAGTTGTCCTTCAGGAAGAAGTTGTACAGATATTTGGGGATGAAGGCAGACATGCAGGCGTAGGCGAGAGCTGCACACAGGGTCACAAACATCACATATTAACATCAGAACATGTCCGAAGGCTTTTAAACATCAGGCCAAATACTGAACCAAAACTAGAAGGTAAGCATTGGTCTTTTGGAACAAATCAAACCCCACCTTCGTTGTTAAAGTTCAGGTACAGAAACGGAGCACACAGGGAATCCAAGCCTGAAAAGCAATTAAAACAAGATTGACATGTCTTTCTAAATCAATTTGGAATAAGAAACATCACATGTGAGGAGTGTGGTGTGTTCTCCCTGTGTCTGCGTGGGTTTCCTCCGGGTGACTGTCTGTGAGGAGTGTGGTGTGTTCTCCCTGTGTCTGCGTGGGTTTCCTCCGGGTGACTGTCTGTGAGGAGTGTGGTGTGTTCTCCCTGTGTCTGCGTGGGTTTCCTCCGGGTGACTGTCTGTGAGGAGTGTGGTGTGTTCTCCCTGTGTCAGCGTGGGTTTCCTCCGGGTGACTGTCTGTGAGGAGTGTGGTGTGTTCTCCCTGTGTCAGCGTGGGTTTCCTCTGGGTGACTGTCTGTGAGGAGTGTGGTGTGTTCTCCCTGTGTCTGTGTGGGTTTCCTCCGGCTGCTCCGGTTTCCTCCCACGGTGCAAAAACACATGTTGGTAGGTGGATTAGCGACTTAAAAGTGTCCGTGGATGTGAGTGAATGTGCGAGTGTGTGTGTTTGTGAGTGTGTGTGTTGCCCTGTGAAGGACTGGCGCCCCCTCCAGGGTGTATTCCCGCCTTGCGCCCAATGATTCCAGGTAGGCTCTGGACCCACCGCGACCCTGAACTGGATAAGGGTTACAGATAATGAATGAATGAATTATGTTGATAAGAAAGTGGATGAAGTGGAGTCACAAGTATACTGCATGTATATGACAGGCCAAAAATGCTTAAGTGCCAATACATTAGCCCCACCCCCACCCCCACATCTTGCTCATTATTTACGCGTATGCTGGCTTTGTCTCCTGATTACACTGCAATGGCTTGTAAAATGCAGGACTAAAAATAGACACACTTAAAAAAATTAATGCATGTATTGCTCTTATTGTGAAAACACCTGTAGTTTGGGATCACGGAGAAGTTAAGCTTGAGATGATTTAAAGAACACACATCCATCACCTGATGATAATGTAATAACTTTCCTTCTGGTCACAGTCAAATCTGTAAAAGGTACAGCCCTGTACTTTCAGAACTGGACACCCTTAGTCAAAGTACAGGCAAAGCAGAGAACA
The DNA here is from genome assembly GCF_029633855.1 of Hoplias malabaricus. NCBI lineage: Eukaryota > Metazoa > Chordata > Actinopteri > Characiformes > Erythrinidae > Hoplias > Hoplias malabaricus. The sequence continues at coordinate 39,147,449 of NC_089807.1, forward strand.
CAACTTCTACAGAGAACAACCACAAACATGGTGTTTATCTCCAAGCTGTTGTGCATAGATTTTCACAGGTGTAGTATATTTTAATCAAGTTTAAATTTAAATGTGCCCCCTCCAGGGTGTATTCCCACCTTGCGCCCAATGATTCCAGGTAGGCTCTGGACCCACCGCAACCCTGAACTGGATAAGCACTTACAGATAATGAATGAATAAATGAATGAAATTTAAATGTAAATTTATTGTATTTATTTGCCACATTTAAAACATTAGAACATAAAGAACTAGACAAATATTATATTTTGTACAGGACACATTATCTCCTCTGTGTTTAACCTTTTCTTAAAGGGTTAAAAGCTTTGGCCTGTGGTCACATTAATAAGATCCTTTAGCTGTCCACAAACTTACAGCCGACCCACAGTGAAGCTGGAGAGACACCTAGTGGTGAGCTACTGACACTGCTCCTTTACTAACAGCACTCGAAAATATAATGTACGTATATTTCTCTGAAAATATCTCATATGTTTTATATATTGGACTTTTTTGACTAGATAGATAGATAGATAGATAGATAGATAGATCCTAAGACAGACAGACAGACAGAGATAGATAGATCCTAAGACAGACAGACAGACAGACAGAGATACATAGATCCTAAGACAGAAAGAGATAGATAGATAGATCCTAAGACAGACAGACAGACAGAGATAGATAGATCCTAAGACAGACAGACAGACAGAGATAGATAGATAGATCCTAAGACAGACAGACAGACAGACATAGATAGATAGATCCTAAGACAGACAGACAGATAGATCCTAAGACAGATAGATAGATAGATAGATAGATAGATCCTAAGACAGACAGACAGACAGACATAGATAGATAGATCCTAAGACAGACAGACAGATAGATCCTAAGACAGATAGATAGATAGATAGATAGATAGATCCTAAGACAGACAGACAGACATAGATAGATAGATCCTAAGACAGACAGACAGACAGACAGAGATAGATAGATCCTAAGACAGACAGAGATAGATAGATAGATAGATAGATAGATAGATAGATCCTAAGACAGACAGACAGAGACAGACAGACAGAGATAGATAGATCCTAAGACAGACAGACAGATAGATCCTAAGACAGATAGATAGATAGATAGATCCTAAGACAGACAGACAGACAGAGATAGATAGATCCTAAGACAGAGATAGATAGATAGATAGATAGATCCTAAGACAGACAGACAGAGACAGACAGACAGAGATAGATAGATCCTAAGACAGACAGACAGATAGATCCTAAGACAGACAGACAGATAGATCCTAAGACAGATAGATAGATAGATAGATAGATAGATAGATCCTAAGACAGACAGACAGACAGAAATAGATAGATAAATCGACAGACAGACAGACAGACAGATAGATCCTAAGACAGACAGATAGATCCTAAGACAGACAGACAAATCGACAGACAGATAGATAGATCCTAAGACAGATAGACAGACAAATTGAGAGAGAGAGACAGACAGACAAATCGAGAGAGAGAGGACAGAGACAGACAGACAGATAGACAGATAGATAGATAGATGGATAATCACTAAATACACAATAATCCTAAATACTGTTTGCTACTATTCTGTGGTAAATACGAACCCTGCCAGTAGACGAGGTCTGGATGCGACACCACCCAGGCCTTTAGGACCCTGCGGAATTTGATGTGTCCCTGCGGCGAAGATAACAGTTCATCGTACTGATGACAGCGGGGGATGTCCACTTCGATCTGAAGAAAACAGAAACGAGGGAAGAGCGGAAAAGCAGTGGGTGCTTTCGTAAGATCCTGCATCTTCAAATAAAGCAAAGATGACATTCACATCCCTTTCAATTTCAGCAAAGAGTTTTCACAGGAATGCATGCTGTAGACTTTAGGCAGCATTAGATATTCACTGTCTGCTAGAGTTAGAGGAGCTGGACACTCACACTGAGCTCTATAAATAATTTAAAAGCTCTGTGAATAATACAAGCCCTGCAATAACGTTCAAAGGGTTAAGTAACTGCTAAAAACAACAGCAACAACAATAAACAAACAAAGCGATACCTGTCTGTCTGTGGGGATGGGGGTGTCTTTGTCGATGCCGTCATACTTCGCTTGAATGTCCCCCTATAAGAGCAAATGGTTTTGATTATAGACAGAACAACAAAGGAAAGAAAATGAGTGCAGTGGTCATAACGTAGAAAACTAAATACAGAAAATGCAAAGTGAAACACACTCAGAAACAAGTTGAATTGACTGCAGAGTAAAGAACAGTTTGGGTACAAAAGAGAAGTATATTCCAATTCATTTAGGTTCTGTTTTATTAGCCCTGGTTTGTCAGGGACCCCAAATAAAATCAAACAAACAGAACAGAACCCCCTTAGCACCACAATTAGCTAGTCAGTTAACTAGCCACTTATCTAGTCACTTAGCTAGTCAGTTAACTGACTAGCTAAGTGAATAGCGAACTGACTAGCTAAGTGACTAGTTAACTGACTAGCTAAGTGAATAGCTAACTGACTAGTTAACTAACTAGCTAAGTGAATAGTTAGCTAGTCAGTTAGCTATTCACTTAGCTAGTCAGTTAACTACTCACTTAGCTAGCCATTTCCATCTGCCTTTTACTGTGTGTGTGTGTGTGTGTGTGTGTGGCTAGCCTCACATCGTCATCCTGAAAGTCACAACCTTGTGCTTTATCTGACTCAGCCACTGGGCACAAAAGCCTCTCCAAATTAAAGATCAATACTGTTTCTGATGAGGACATATGAGCCATTACAGTTGTCTCCACACCTAGCATTAGAGTTGCTCCAATGAATCAAAACATAAAGACCACCTGCCTCATAAGCTGTTTAGTTCATGAGTCATGATTCAAACTGACATCCACAGGCACGGACAGGCCCAGGGGTTCCCTGCAGAATACTGTAAAGAGAAACATGCTCTTCTACACCTTCCTCCTTTTATCACGATACATTCTGCTCCTTCAGTTCTCCAGATAAACACTGCACATAAAAGGCTGGAAATGGAAAAGAAAAATGGACTCGTGGGTCCAGGGTATTATATTCCTCCATGCCGTGGTTCACAGCTGTGATGCTCTAGGTCCGTTGTAGGTGATATGTAATGGATGTGTGTGAGGCTCTTCCCCACTCAGTGTCTACACATACTGCTCCATAAACAGCAGGAGGCACTGCACAATGCGTTGTGACATGTCTCTCCTGCAACTGCCATTAAATATCTCCCTGACTTGCCACAGTTGTCCTGTCAGTTCAGATCACACAAAACCGACTTCACCATCCTTGAGCATCGATGAGCCTCAGGTCCTGAGGTAATAGGTAATGACCACTGCTGTCAGAGAGCAACCCACAAGGTTGATATACATTACCTTGTATCTACATGCACTGTCCATTTCATCAGCTCCACTGACTGTAGCCTATCTGTTTCCTATCTGTCAGGACCCCCCAAAGAGCAGGTCTTATTTGGGTGGCGGATCATTCTCAGCGCTGCAGGGACAATGACGTGGTGGGAGGGTGTTAGTGTGTGATATGCTGATACGAGTGGATCAGACACAGGAGTGCTGCTGGAGTTTTTAAAACTCCCTGTGTCTCTGCCTGACTGGGAATAGCCCACCAACCGAAAATATCCAGCCAACAGCATCCTGTCACTTTGTTCTTTAAGTACAGTTAGGATACGTACCTTGCTCAATGGCATTTCAGCCATGGATGTTGAGGGAGGGGGGCGCTCGGGCGCAGTTTTTTTCACCGCCATTTTTCCTACCAGTTGAGGGGACCACCCAGGGAACCCTAAGCTCCCAAACCAGCTCCTCTAACATTTAAGCTCTCGCATGTACCCCAGACCCTGACATTGTTTTGCTTCACTCCATCTGTGAGTGTGGTGTTTGAATCTTGTTATTATTAACATTGATATGTGCTCTTTAAGCATCAAGTAGTCGCAAGTATTGGTTGTGAATGCTAATATACAAAAGAGCTAAAGAAAATTAAGGCACACATGATTTAAGGTAGTGTCGCAGTCACACAGCTCTAGGGGCCTAGAGGTTGTGGATTCCCTGTGTCTGTGTGGGTTTCCTCCTGGTGACTGTCTGTGAGGAGTGTGGTGTGTTCTCCCTGTGTCTGTGTGGGTTTCCTCCGGGTGACTGTCTGTGAGGAATTGGTGTGTTCTCCCTGTGTCTGCGTGGGTTTCCTCCTGGTGACTGTCTGTGAGGAGTGTGGTGTGTTCTCCCTGTGTCCACGTGGGTTTCCTCTGGGTGACTGTCTGTGAGGAGTGTGGTGTGTTCTCCCTGTGTCTGCGTGGGTTTCCTCCGGGTGACTGTCTGTGAGGAGTGTGGTGTGTTCTCCCTGTGTCTGCGTGGGTTTCCTCCGGGTGACTGTCTGTGAGGAGTGTGGTGTGTTCTCCCTGTGTCTGTGTGGGTTTCCTCCGGGTGACTGTCTATAAGGAGTTGGTATGTTCTCCCTGTGTCTGCGTGGGTTTCCTCCAGGTGACTGTCTGTGAGGAGTGTGGTGTGTTCTCCCTGTGTCTGCGTGGGTTTCCTCCGGGTGACTGTCTGTGAGGAGTGTGGTGTGTTCTCCCTGTGTCTGCGTGGGTTTCCTCCGGGTGCTCTGGTTTCCTCCCACAGTCCAAAAACACACGTTGGTAGGTGGATTGGCGACTCAAAAGTGTCCGTAGGTGTGAATGTGTGTGTGTGTTGCCCTGTGAAGGACTGGCGCCCCCTCCAGGGTATTTTCCCGCCTTGCGCCCAATGATTCCAGGTAGGCTCTGGACCCACCGCGACCCTGAAGTGGATAAACGCTTACAGACAATGAATGAATGTTGAAGGAGGAGAGCGCAGTTTTTTTCACCGCCATTTTTCCTACCAGTTGAGGGGACCACCCAGGGAACCCTAAGCTCCCAATCCAGCTCCTCTAACACTTAAGCTCTCGCATGTACCCCAGACCCTGACATTGTTTTGCTTCACTCCATCTGTGCTCTCTAAGTACCAAGTAGTTACAAGTATTGGTTGTGGATGCTAATACACAAAAGAGCTACAGAAAATGAAGGCACACATGATTTAATACAGAATTTTAAGATAATGTACAACATAAATCTCCGAAAGCAAAATTCAATACCTTGGAAACTGTCTTCAAAAGCAGGTATTGGCGACTGTAAACACTGACTATGGTTTTAAATTGGCAGATGTGTAAAGCACAGCCCGAAGGAAATTGAGTTTGTTTTCAGGCCTCAATCAGGTATTGCTGAAACGGTAAACTCTGCACACAGACACCTACGGAAATCAACAACAACAAACTGAACTACCCTCTGAGGTTACTGAAGATGGAAATGGCTACGTCGATACTCCTTGATGTGCATAACACTGTTCCAGCTAAGTACCAATCGATACACTATATAAATACTGCTCTGATAACCACACGCTGGCAGGAGGTGAGGAACAGGCGAGGACAACAGCTATGTTTACCAGTGCGGAGCTACAAACTTGTTTCTGCTGTTCTTCTAATAAAAATTCCTGGAGCTTGGAAAACATTAAACTTTAAACGATGTGTGATTCATTTATTCACACTTTGTCCTTCTCACGGTCGTGGAGAGTCCTAACAGAAATCAATGGGCACGTGGGCAGGGACACACCCCGGACCGTGGGCACTCACACACTCGCACACATACCTGTGGATTGTGGGAGGAAATCGGAGCATCCAGACCCTGGGAATCACACACCACAGCCCTCAAGGACAGTGAGCCGAGGTGGGGGCTCAGTCCACAGCCACAGGACCCTTCCTGCAGCGCCAGTGTCTCCTTAGTTGTGACTGAATATTACTACAGCATCTTCATCTAAGCGTGTACTCACTTCAACTCCCAGTAGAGCAGCCCAGGCCAGTCCTCTGAGCAGCGGGGGGATGTCCACTCTGGCTTCCTTCCACACCTGGTTCTTTTTGTAGGGATACGCCTGAACAAACAGCACAACTCATGTTCAAATAGAATCAGCACCAAATTTTAAGGCTACAAGTCTGTGTACGTTCCTTGTTTTATTGTGTACTGTATGGATTATGGTGTGTGTGTGTGTGTGTGTGTGTGATTCACCTTCAGCAGCCTGTTGAAGAGGACAATGCGTGTGAGCTGGTACTCTGTGTCTCTCTCGCGGATAATGAGCGGCAGGCTGACGGCAGTGGACAGCTCGTTATTGCTGTTGGACTGGGGCAGGCTGCTCTGCCTGCAGGACACAGAAGAGTCCAGTCTGCCATCAGTGGTGTCAAAATCCTCAGTGCTACACTAAGGGCCAACTGGGCAATTTTTACGCTCAGGAGAATAAGAAAAGTGGCTCTTACTCATCCTCCAGCAGTGGGTAGTACGCCTCTCCTGCCACATCCTTCAACCTCTGTTAGTGGGTGGCAGAAATGTTTCAGTACATGTGCTTTAACAGCTGTAAATTATTTCACAAGGAGAGTACACACACACACACACACACTCTCTCACACACACACTCACATTTTTCAGCTGACAAAGGGAGAGTGTCACTGTGGTGTCATCCAGGAGGAAGCTCCGGTCCCGGCTTTGGCCAAAAGACTCTCCATCTTCTAAAATGAAACTAGAGGAAAAGGAATGGCTTGCTTTATTAGAGGAAGACTGGCTGGGAAGGCAAGTACTTTAAAAAGAACTGGAACAAGATTTAAAACACAGACAGACACACGCGCACACACACACACACACACACACACAAAGAATAAACATACTATGAAAAAGCAAACCATTCTATTACACTAATTTATTCAGTTTGCTTTTTGCACTCTCTAAGCAGGTGTGTTAAAATCACGGTACTATATTAAGGTTTACATTTATTGCATTACTTTTATTAAAAGGGGACATAGTTTACTGAGGGCGGCACGGTGGTGCAGCAGGTTAGTGTCGCAGTCACACAGCTCCAGGGACCTGGAGGTTGTGGGTTCGATTCCCGCTCCAGGTGACTGTCTCTGAGGAGTGTGGTGTGTTCTCCCTGTGTCTGCGTGGGTTTCCTCCGGGTGACTGTGTGTGAGGAGTGTGGTGTGTTCTCACTGTGTCCGTGTGGGTTTCCTCCGGGTGACTGTCTGTGAGGAGTGTGGTGTGTTCTCACTGTGTCCGTGTGGGTTTCCTCCGGGTGACTGTCTGTGAGGAGTGTGGTGTGTTCTCACTGTGTCTGCGTTGGTTTCCTCCGGGTGACTGTCTGTGAGGAGTTTGGTGTGTTCTCCCTGTGTCTGCGTGGGTTTCCTCCGGGTGACTGTCTGTGAGGAGTGTGGTGTGTTCTCCCTGTGTCTGTGTGGGTTTCCTCCGGGTGACTGTCTGTGAGGAGTGTGGTGTGTTCTCCCTGTGTCTGTGTGGGTTTCCTCCGGGTGACTGTCTGTGAGGAGTGTGGTGTGTTCTCACTGTGTTCGTGTGGGTTTCCTCCGGGTGACTGTCTGTGAGGAGTGTGGTGTGTTCTCACTGTGTCTGCGTTGGTTTCCTCCGGGTGACTGTCTGTGAGGAGTGTGGTGTGTTCTCCTTGTGTCTGTGTGGGTTTCCTCCGGGTGACTGTCTGTGAGGAGTGTGGTGTGTTCTCACTGTGTCTGCGTTGGTTTCCTCCGGGTGACTGTGAGGAGTGTGGTGTGTTCTTACTGTGTCTGCGTGGGTTTCCTCCGGGTAACTGTCTGTGAGGAGTGTGGTGTGTTCTCACTGTGTCTGAGTGGGTTTCCTCCGGGTGACTGTCTGTGAGGAGTGTGGTGTGTTCTCCCTGTGTCTGCATGGGTTTCCTCCAGGTGACTGTCTGTGAGGAGTGTGGTGTGTTCTCCCCGTGTCCGCGTGGTTTTCCTCCGGGTGCTCCGGTGTCCATAGGTGTGAGTGTGTGAATGAATGTGTGAGTGTGTGTGTTGCCCTGTGAAGGACTGGCGCCCCCTCCAGGGTGTATTCCCACCTTGCGCCCAATGATTCCAGGTAGGCTCTGGACCCACCGCGACCCTGAACTGGATAAGGGTTACAGATAATGGATGGATGGATATTCTACTGCTTTTCCTCAAGTGAACACAGTTCTGGGGTCTTAAATATACCTCTGTGACATGCTTTAGTCAAAACACTACAAGGCTTGTTTCGGTAAAAGAAAACTCACTATGCACTGACAGGGTGGGGGCCCATAGCGTCATATTAGAATGAGCAAGAAATACTCCTATGCACAATGTGCACATGGGTAGATCATTCTTTATTTAAATAATGAGAATCAGCCTTTTTTTACATTAAAATAATTCAGTACAAAATTAATGCTGATTACTGGAGCCGGATTGATAAGCGTTCCAACGAAACTAAACAAATGAAAGTCGAAACGAAAGGTTAATGCTGCCGTTCAGTCTAATACACTGTCTACTGAACAGTGTGGGGCGAGACAGCAGAGTTTATTTTCCTGAGAATAGGATGTGCTGAGGGTGTGTGTACACATGTGAGAGTCTGAGAATGTGGGTGTGTGTTTGTGTTTACTTGGGCAGGGTGCAGACTGGAGGTTTGGACTGGATGATGCCTTTGTTGGTCAATTCTTTCTCCAAGTCTCCTCCTGCCAGACACCACAGGTGGTAGACCTCATCCACGGATCTCTCAGACAGATAATCCTCCCCATCAACTGCACAGACGACAGAGAATCAGCCTTGCTGGGCAAATCAACTGCTAAGGTCACCTAGGTTTAACAGCACAGTGCCAACTGAGGCAGGGGGACATTACAAGACATGATCCTTAAGAAAACCACTGGTCAAAAGATCAGCACTGATGACAGTGCGGCTGTCTCACTGGTGTGTGCTGTAGTGAGTGAATGGCTAGATTGCTTCTCTCTGTTTGTGCAGTGAGTAAAAGACACACATCGCCACCCGGTGTTCATAAGTATTAATTACCCAAAAGTCAAGGCATTGTTAGTGATTTTAAATTAAGGATTTATGACAGGTATTACTCCAGTACTAAGACCTTTGCACAGTTCATTGATGTCCTCTGGCAGCTCCAGGTGGGCACAGCGCAGGGAAGAGGAGAACAGACTGACCGGGCTCCGATAAGGTGTGTAGAGGCTGGACACTCCCTCAAATACTGCATCCTGCAGCAGCTCTGCTGGGGTGGGCCTGGATCACAGGTTAATAACAACAATAAAGTCATGTAACTGAAGCTGAACGCATGGCAAAGCTGCTACTGCACAATCTCAAGAGCATTGAATATATTAATAAATTAATTAAATACATATTGACTTCCATGTTTTTTTCTGCATCTTCTTGATTTACATATTTTCCTTTTAACTTAAAGGCTAAGCAGCAGCTCTATGAAAGTGTCAAACAAATAAATACAGTGGAGTTTGAGTTCCTAACTTGTGTTTATTGATAGTCAGAAAACATGTTATTTCTTACTAATTCAAGGAATAAGGTTTAAAAGACCGTTGGTCCCCCCCCCACGGTGTTTGGAAACTCTAATAGGCGTCTTGCCTGTGATGTAGATGGTGGACAACAACTCTAGAAGCTGCACTTAATTTAATGGAAAATGACGAAAAGGTGTGTTGTTTGTGGCTGCAATCATTCAATGTACAGTGGGACATCTGTGAACAAATGGCCCAAAGATCCCAAAATATCCAGAAAATGGACTAAATTTGTCAACTTTAAACGGGCACTTTGGAAAGGACCATCCGCTCACTCCGTTATCTGTAGCTCATTTCACTGGCGCTTTTCCAACAATATGGGCATGTAAGGACACCAACGAAAGGTGTTCAAGAGCCTCTGTAACATGGAGGTAAACAGGGTAAGGACACTCACTCCGCCTGTTTTAGTTGGTGTTAGTTAACGTTAGCTTGACTCGCTAAACTCGGTGGCTCAGATTATACTCGACTACGTAGCTGCATTACGGAGGTTTATAGTGTCGGATGAATTCGAGTTCGACTTCGATCACATTTACAAGAATAACGGTACCTCTAAATTTGAGTTTAGCTTATTGCTAGGCTATTGTCATGAATAATGTTGGTTATTTAGCTAGATACTGTCATAACAGTCAGTCATAACGGTGTTTTACCGCGGCGTTGTTCAGCTGTTGTCCACCAGTGACGTCACGGTTGCGTTCAAGAATTTCCGTCGCGAGCTCGGGTTTTTCCGTCAATTTAATAAAATTGTCAGTTTTAAAGCAAATTAAGCTGCTATTTTTATTTTAATTCATACTTATATCTGTCAGTAACTTAAATAATGTGAAATATTCATGGAGGTCCTTTAAGTGGTGCTTAGCCTTTAACGTCAGTGGTACGTGAACTTTGCAGATTATTTGATTTATATAGAACTCAAAGGAGCACTATGTAACATTTGGTATTTCTGCTCCTGGGCGCCCTCTACAGCTGCAGTGTGGAATTCATGTTTACAGCGCTGTACTGAAGTCAAGGGGGATGAGAGCTTGGTTTCCCACACTCCTCAAAAAGTTACATAGTGCCGTTTCTGCAGTGCTGAGCCAAGAGTAATCACGACTCCCTGTTCTTCCTGTTACAGGTCATTGAAACATCACAATGATTTTCAAGCTGTAGTGAAGCTTTGCTTTAAAATCTTTATTCATTATTATTATTATATCTATGTAATAATAGAAAGAACCCTTTGTTTTTAGGCACCCTGAAAACAAAGGGTGCCTAAAAACTGCTAAATTATTCCATCCTCAAGACTATTAAAGCCTAAGGGATGTCCTTTCAACAGCATGAAGGAAATGATGGACTGTAGGAGGCAGGTTACCTTTTTGAAGGCAGAAACGTTAGGCATTTGCTCAACAAAGTAAGCATATTCTCAGGAAGCTCCTGGAACACACATGGATTGCTGCATTAGCAAAGCGGACATTTGTTACTCTCATAAATGACAGAAAAGACAAGCAGCATGTCGAAGTTTGTCGTGTGGAACTGAAGGTCCCTGGGCCAGTGGCCAGTAAAGCTTGAGCACAGCCACAAGAGACTCACCTTAATGATGTCCAGACATCCGTGCTCTTCAGCAAGGACAGTGACTATGTCATCCATGCAACCTGCAGGAGGAGGCCAATTAGTCCAGCGTCAGAGGATGGAGATTGCACTGATAGGTTCACAGAAACACTCAACCTGATCTGGGGTCATTCACAAGGGGAATATCACCATTGTTTTTTTTTTGGTTTGTTTGTAAACAGGAGTGGAATTGATCATGACACCAATCTGATGAATATTTATAATTGTTTACAAAATCCTGTTGATTTATGACTGTCATAATCATGTCATCTGTGGACTCTTAAACAAGTGGGAACCACAGGTTTCATTCTGCAAAATTAACTGTATTCAATTAACTGTATGTACAGGGGTAGCCAGCAGGACAAAATGGGGGCAGGGGTAGTGAAGGAACAGTGGTACAATGCCCTTGTGCAAGGCACCTAACCCCCTATAACCTCCCCTGGGCACAGCGGCTGCTTTGCCTGCCGTTCCGAGTTTGTGTTTACTGCCACAGATGGGGACAAACTAAAAGCATTTAACTGTCTGGTGGCTTTAGTGGGTTAGTGGCTGTTTATTGGAACACACAGAGAAGACATTATAACATGCACTTACCTAAAGTAATAATGAACTTTAACCTCTCACTGATCTCAAGGTTCTGTAAAAGCTGCCTGCCCTGTTAGACACAACATGAAGTTTATTACAAAGCTTTCTAAGTATAAGCAACGTCCACTGACACCATGTACACAAACATGTCTTTATCAGAGTGTAACATTTCCTTCAGATTTTGTTGGAAGAAAGTCTCTGGAACAGAATGGAAGTGGACACATTATACTGTATTTATAAACATACATTTCCATTTAGTTGCTAAGGTGTCGACTCCACACTGGAACACACCACACTCCTCACAGACAGTCACCCGGAGGAAACCCACGCAGACACAGGGAGAACACACCACACTCCTCACAGACAGTCACCCGGAGGAAACCCACACAGACACAGGGAGAACACACCACACTCCTCACAGACAGTCACCTGGAGGAAACCCACGCGGACACAAGGAGAACACACCACACTCCTCACAGACAGTCACCCGGAGGAAACCCACACGGACACAGGGAGAACACACCACACTCCTCACAGACAGTCACCTGGAGGAAACCCACACGGACACAGGGAGAACACACCACACTCCTCACAGACAGTCACCCGGAGGAAACCCACGCAGACACAGGGAGAACACACCACACTCCTCACAGACAGTCACCTGGAGGAAACCCACGTGGACACAGGGAGAACACACTACACTGCTCACAGACAGTCACCCGGAGGAAACCCACGCAGACACAGGGAGAACACACCAGACTCCTCACAGACAGTCACCCAGAGGAAACCCACGTGGACACAGGGAGAACACACCACACTCCTCACAGACAGTCACCCAGAGGAAACCCACGCAGACACAGGGAGAATACACCACACTCCTCACAGACAGTCACCCGGAGGAAACCCACACAGACACAGGGAGAACACACCACACTCCTCACAGACAGTCACCCGGAGCGGGAATCGAACCCACAACCTCCAGGCCCCTGGAGCTGTGTGACTGCGACACTACCTGCTGCGCCACAGTGCCGCAAATTCATCACATCTTGGGTCTAAACTTTTGAAAGGTAACGTCAACACAATAAGCCATTTTCCTGAGAAAGAGCTAAACAGTCGTTATATATCATTTAAAAATATAAGTGGTAATACACACAGCACAGAGCTCAAACAGCAGGACCCCTAGAGACCACACGTCCACTTTAGGTCCAGAAGGCAGCGGATTCTCCCTGAGAGGACCCTCAGAGTGGAATGAACATTGAGCCACCACCTCTGGAGCCAGGAACGATGGATACCTAGGGGGAGAGAGAGAAATGGCTGATTCACATTATTTAAATGACCCACGATCTACAAACCCACACATCGAGCTCTCCACCCCTGGTGTGAACTATAGGACTATTTCAGCTTTGACACTATGGGGCCCCCACCCAATCCATATGTGAAGCAGGGGCTCCTTTCTTTCCACACGGCTATATGGGCACTGAAATATCTGAAAATGTGTATCATATATAGAAGACTATAAATAATACACAATGAAGAACTGAAGTCGTTGGACTGTAAAGGGTTAAAACGTTAACCCTTCATTTAAAGATGTATAAAGATGCAGGCCCTGAGACAAAAAAGGCAAAAGACAAAGAACAAGAAACAAACGCATGTTTCCATTCCCGTGAATTTCCACTAATCTGTATTTTAATGTTAATATAATGTTAAATATTCACAGACATATATCTGTAAAGGACGGAGAGAATGCAGTCTGAAGCCGCTCATATTGTTCACATAACTGACCACAATAAGGCCAAGCTCAGCGAATCACTGCAGCAGCATCAAAGTCAGTCCGATAAGCTTATTACATTTTCTGGGCAGATGTGGCTGAGCAGCTAAAGCAGACAGAGAAGGACAGGCCGAGGTCACGAGCTTCCACTGCGAGCGTCCATCATCCCCTTCCCGAAAAAGGCAATCTCCAGCCGGATATTAGGAGGCAAACCCCCGGAGAACAAGGCCAGCCGCCTGGCCCCATTATTTACAACGGCCTAAGAGGAAGTTTGCTTTGATATCGGAGATGTGGTTTTGATCAAAATGAAGATGGACCATGATGACACACATTTCATATTAGCTCATCTTGTTTCATTATGGGAGCACAGCGCTCGCCATTGATCTTTCCTTTTCATGAAACGCTGACGTTTCAGATCAGAGCCGTGATGCGTCTTTACTGAGATCCATGCCGAGTTTAAAGATCCCCTTGAGCTCCTCACATAATGGGAAGCGGAATGGGATTCCATCTGCATCCATAAAGAGATCCGTGTCCTTAGAAAAACTGAAAAATCATACGGCTTGAATTGTACGGAATACATTACGGCCGCGGCGTGAGAGAGTGGGGGGAAAAAAAGCATTAGAGCAGAGAGTGCTTACCCTATCGGGAAATCCACATCTGCGCCGTGATCCGTCATGTGATAGAGGCCGAACTTGGCCAGTTTAACTTTGCCCTGTTCACAATGGGACAAACAAAAGCTGTAGTCCAGTGGAAACAACACAGATGCCATTGCAGTAACAGCAAGGATGAACAAGTGTAATGATTTGCACAGATACATTCTTAAATGTAATGGCAGTAAAATAGTCAGGGACTATTGAAAAGCTATATGTACTGATTTGGCTCTAAACTGTTCATTCACGGTGGGTCCAGAGCCTACCTGGAATCATTGGAATCACAGGGCAACACACACATTCACTCACACACTAACACCTACGGACACTTTTTGAGTCACCAATCAACCTACCAACGTGTGTTTTTGGACTGTGGGAGGAAACCGGAGCACCTGGAGGAAACCCACACAGACACAGAGAGAACACACCACACTCCTCACAGACAGTCACCCGAAGGAAATCCACACAGACACATGAAGAACACACCACACTCCTCACAGACAGTCACCCGGAGGAAACCCACACAGAAACAGAGAGAACAAACCACACTCCTCACAAACAGTCACCCGGAGGAAACCCACGCAGACACAGGGAGAACACAACACACTCCTCACAGACAGTCACCCGAAGGAAATCCACACAGACACATGAAGAACACACCACACTCCTCACAGACAGTCACCCGGAGGAAACCCACACAGAAACAGAGAGAACAAACCACACTCCTCACAAACAGTCACCCGGAGGAAACCCACGCAGACACAGGGAGAACACACCACACTCCTCACAGACAGTCACCCGGAGGAAACCCACACAGAAACAGAGAGAACAAACCACACTCCTCACAGACAGTCACCCAGATGAAACCCACGCAGACACAGAGAGAACACACCACACTCCTCACAGACAGTCGCCCGGAGGAAACCCACGCAGACACAGGGAGAACACACCACACTCCTCACAGACAGTCACCCGGAGTAAATCCACACAGAAACAGAGAGAACACACCACACTCCTCACAGACAGTCACCCGGAGGAAACCCACGCAGACACAGGGAGAACACAACACACTCCTCACAGACAGTCACCCGGAGGAAACCCACGCAGACACAGAGAGAACACACCACACTCCTCACAGACAGTCACCCGAAGGAAATCCACACAGACACAGGAAGAACACACCACACTCCTCACAGACAGTCACCCAGATGAAACCCACGCAGACACAGAGAGAACACACCACACTCCTCACAGACAGTCACCCGGAGTAAATCCACACAGAAACAGAGAGAACACACCACACTCCTCACAGACAGTCACCCGGAGGAAACCCACGCAGACACAGGGAGAACACAACACACTCCTCACAGACAGTCACCCGGAGGAAACCCACGCAGACACAGAGAGAACACACCACACTCCTCACAGACAGTCACCCGAAGGAAATCCACACAGACACAGGGAGAACACACCACACTCCTCACAGTCACCCAGAGGAAACCCACGCAGACACAGGGAGAACACACCACACTCCTCACAGACAGTCACCCGGAGGAAACCCACGCAGACAGAGAGAGAACACACCACACTCCTCACAGACAGTTGCCCGGAGGAAACCCACACAGACACAGGGAGAACACACCACACTCCTCACAGACAGTCGCCCGGAGGAAACCCACACAGAAACAGAGAGAACACACCACACTCCTCACAGACACTCACCCGAAGGAAATCCACGCGGACACAGGGAGAACACACCACACTCCTCACAGACAGTTACCCAGAGGAAACCCACGCAGACACAGGGAGAACACACCACACTCCTCACAGACAGTCACCCGGAGGAAACCCACGCAGACAGAGAGAGAACACACCACACTCCTCACAGACAGTTGCCCGGAGGAAACCCACACATACACAGGGAGAACACACCACACTCCTCACAGACAGTCGCCCGGAGGAAACCCACACAGAAACAGAGAGAACACACCACACTCCTCACAGACAGTCACCTGGAGTGGGAATCGAACCCACAACCTCCAGGTCCCTGGAGCTGTGTGACTGCGACACTACCTGCTGCGCCACCGTGTATGAACATTTATTATGTGGATGCGAGATTCGGGGGAAAATTGCATAACTTCATAATATAATATATATATATACATTGTAGCATTTCTGAACCTAGTATGCACCTGTTCCAGGTGCTATATTTGTAACATTCTACATATTCCCCATCCAATCCTTAGTCATCACCCATTCCAGCCAATAAAAAAAACACCCCGAGTCACAAACAGCGGCACCAAACCTTTAGAGTAAAACCAAACACATGTGAAACCAACCATCACAGGCTAACACAGTGCAACTGGACAGCTCACCACACTGGAAGAATGCCCAGATCTGCTGAGTTAGCCAGTAGACACACGCACTGTGCTTGTGTGACTGGGGAGGAGTAGGGTTGGACGATGCGGCCAAAATGTATATCACAATACATTTCTAAATTTCAGTCGATACGATATAATTCCAATATCGACATAAAAACCTTAAAGCCACAGAAAAACAACATGACATCACCATCAAACATAAACCTCTTAGCTTTGTCAATATTAATATTTTTAAACTAACTTTAAAACTGAGGGCAGTGAACTTGGAAGTGCTCTGTAATGAATGTCAGTCAGTGACATGACAATGACATTTAAACATTTTAAATTGTATTATATATTGATGCTGGGCGGCACGGTGGCGCAGCAGGTGGTGTCGCAGTTACACAGCCTGGAGATTGTGGGTTCGATTCCCGCTCCGGGTGACTGCCTGTGAGGAGTGTGGTGTGTTCTCCCTGTGTCTGCGTGGGTTTCCTCCGGGTGACTGTCTGTGAGGAGTTCAGTGTGTTTTCCTCGTGTCTGCGTGGGTTTCCTCCGGGTGACTGTCTGTGAGGAGTTTAGTGTGTTCTCCCCGTGTCTGCGTGGGTTTCCTCCGGGTGACTGTCTGTGAGGAGTGTGGTGTGTTCTCCCTGTGTCCACATGGGTTTCCTCCGGGTGACTGTCTGTGAGGAGTGTGGTGTGTTCTCCCTGTGTCTGTGTGGGTTTCCTCCGGGTGACTGTCTGTGAGGAGTTTAGTGTGTTCTCCCCGTGTCTGCGTGTGTTTCCTCCGGGTGACTTTCTGTGAGGAGTGTGGTGTGTTCTCCCTGTGTCCACATGGGTTTCCTCTGGGTGACTGTCTGTGAGGAGTGTGGTGTGTTCTCCCTGTGTCTGTGTGGGTTTCCTCCGGGTGACTGTCTGTGAGGAGTTTAGTGTGTTCTCCCCGTGTCTGCGTGTGTTTCCTCCGGGTGACTGTCTGTGAGGAGTGTGGTGTGTTCTCCCTGTGTCCACATGGGTTTCCTCTGGGTGACTGTCTGTGAGGAGTGTGGTGTGTTCTCCCTGTGTCTGTGTGGGTTTCCTCCGGGTGACTGTCTGTGAGGAGTTTAGTGTGTTCTCCCCGTGTCTGCGTGTATTTCCTCCGGGTGACTGTCTGTGAGGAGTGTGGTGTGTTCTCCCTGTGTCCACATGGGTTTCCTCCGGGTGACTGTCTGTGAGGAGTGTGGTGTGTTCTCCCTGTGTCCGTTTGGGTTTCCTCCGGGTGCTTCGGTTTCCTCCCACAGTCCAAAAACACACGTTGGTAGGTGGATTGGTGACTCAAATGTGTCCGTAGATGTGAGTGTGAGTGAATGTGTGTGTGTGTGTGTGTGTTGCCCTGTGAAGGACTGGCGCCCTCTCCAGGGTGTATTCCCTCCTCGCGCCCAATGATTCCAGGTAGGCTCTGGACTCACCGCGACCCTGAATTGGATAAGCGCTTACAGATAATGAATGAATGAATGAATATATTGATACTTTATTACTGTCCTGCCCTGGGGAGGAGTGCTATTAAGCCTTTTATAAGATATTTAAACATGTGTCTACAGTACCTTACAATCCAGAAGCACATTGTGTGGGCTGAGGGCTCGATGCACAAGGCCATGTCTGTTCATAAACGCCAGTCCCTCCAAAACCTCGTAAGCGATCTGCAATACTCTCCCTGAACTGACACAGCACAGCAAGATTATAATTTAATATTATAATTCTAACCTCATTGGAATCAGCTGTTAGCCAGCGGTGGTGTAAGAACACACCGAATTTGTGAGCCGTTATTTAAGGAATAAATAGCATTTTAAATAATAATAATAATAAAAAAGAACTATTACATCTTTTAAAAAAAGCTAATAAATACATTGACATTAGTGTTTTGTATTATTTTTAAATTTTACCTGACGGTTGTGTCTTGTTTGAGGAGGTCTTTGAGGCTTCGCTCATAGTGTTCAGCCACCACCACGAGTCTCTCTGCAAAAAACAATGGACACGATTATTATGAGAACACAGTGGCCACCGAATACTGGAGCTAGCCTACGTCTTCAGTTCGGGTCTAGAGCGTTGTTTTATTGTCTCAAATGGGTCACTACTCATGTACTGTCCTTTCCTAATTATGTAATTCATCTGATACATTAGGCATTTTGTCTGGCTCCTGAGGAGCATTAATGGGCGTCCACTGACATCAAACTCTACTGACTACGTGTGAGGAAAAAGCTAAATGTATTAGCTGTGTATCTAAAGATCCTACAAATAAAACAGATTTCTATATTCTGCAGAAACAGGAGTATATCTTCAAAGAAAATAGTTTCTTTCATTAAGGTCTTCGTTATCTGAACAACAGAGGCACAGAATCTTAAACTTATTACTGGTTTGGGAAAAAAAAGAATAGATTTTGACTTTACAGTCCATGCATTTCTGGCAAGTAGTAGTTAAAAAAAATATTCTACCATGTTTGCCTCTGGAGATGTCCACGTACTGACACAATCTGGGGTGGGTGATGGTCTTAAGGATCTGGAAACGGCCGAGGATCCTGATGGAGTTGGGGGTCAGTGGGAGTCCGTTGCTGCCACAAACGTCGTGAGGGAGAGGGGAGGCGAAGAACGTGAAAGCCCCGAGCTCAGCATCTTTCAGCGGCTGCATGGTCACCTTGGCATTCCCCTGGTCTCCACACACACACTGGACAGGGACAAGGAAATGAGGCAGGAGCCTAAAGGAAATCTTTAGATCAACAGTGCAACTAAATTACTGAGAAAAGAGTGAGAAGAGTCACTATTTAGACACTGGCTTCATAATAGAAAGAGATATCTTCTTCAAATTAGTAACAGCAAATAATAAATATTACTAGCATTAGACAATTGTTGAGATTTAGGCAATATTTCATGTGCGATGATGTATCTCAGGGTTTCCTCCGGGTGACTGTCTGTGAGGAGTGTGGTGTGTTCTCCCTGTGTCTGCGTGGGTTTCCTCCGGGTGACTGTCTTTGAGGAGTGTGGTGTGTTCTCCCTGTGTCTGCGTGGGTTTCCTCCGGGTGACTGTCTGTGAGGAGTGTGGTGTGTTCTCCCTGTGTCTGCGTGGGTTTCCTCCGGGTGACTGTCTGTGAGGAGTGTGGTGTGTTCTCCCTGTGTCTGCGTGGGTTTCCTCCGGGTGACTGTCTGTGAGGAGTGTGGTGTGTTCTCCCTGTGTCTGCGTGGGTTTCCTCCGGGTGACTGTCTGTGAGGAGTGTGGTGTGTTCTCTCAGTGTCTGTGTGGGTTTCCTCTGGTTGACTGTCTGTGAGGAGTGTGGCGTGTTCTCCCTGTGTCTGCTTGTGTTTCCTCCGGGTGACTGTCTGTGAGGAGTGTGGTGTGTTCTCCCTGTGTCTGCGTGGGTTTCCTCCGGGTGACTGTCTGTGAGGAGTGTGGTGTGTTCTCCCTGTGTCTGCGTGGGTTTCCTCCGGGTGACTGTCTGTGAGGAGTGTGGTGTGTTCTCCCTGTGTCTGCGTGGGTTTCCTCCGGGTGACTGTCTGTGAGGAGTGTGGTGTGTTCTCCCTGTGTCTGCGTGGGTTTCCTCCGGGTGACTGTCTGTGAGGAGTGTGGCGTGTTCTCCCTGTGTCTGCGTGGGTTTCCTCCGGGTGACTGTCTGTGAGGAGTGTGGTGTGTTCTCTCAGTGTCTGTGTGGGTTTCCTCTGGTTGACTGTCTGTGAGGAGTGTGGCGTGTTCTCCCTGTGTCTGCTTGTGTTTCCTCCGGGTGACTGTCTGTGAGGAGTGTGGTGTGTTCTCCCTGTGTCTGCGTGGGTTTCCTCCGGGTGACTGTCTGTGAAGAGTGTAGTGTGTTCTCCCCGTGTCTGTGTGGGTTTCCTCCGGGTGACTGTCTGTGAGGAGTGTGGTGTGTTCTCCCTGTGTCTGCGTGGGTTTCCTCCGGGTGACTGTCTGTGAGGAGTGTGGTGTGTTTTCTCAGTGTCTGTGTGGGTTTCCTCCGGGTGACTGTCTGTGAGGAGTGTGATGTGTTCTCCCTGTGTCTGTGTGGGTTTCCTCCGGGTGACTGTCTGTGAGGAGTGTGGTGTGTTCTCCCTGTGTCTGCGTGGGTTTCCTCCGGGTGACTGTCTGTGAGGAGTGTGGTGTGTTCTCCCTGTGTCCGCGTGGGTTTCCTCCGGGTGACTGTCTGTGAAGAGTGTAGTGTGTTCTCCCCGTGCCTGTGTGGGTTTCCTCCAGGTGACTGTCTGTGAGGAGTGTGGTGTGTTCTCCCTGTGTCTGCGTGGGTTTCCTCTGGGTGACTGTCTGTGAGGAGTGTGGTGTGTTTTCTCAGTGTCTGTGTGGGTTTCCTCCGGGTGACTGTCTGTGAGGAGTGTGGTGTGTTCTCACTGTGTCTGCGTGGGTTTCCTCCGGGTGACTGTCTGTGAGGAGTGTGGTGTGTTCTCCCTGTGTCCGCGTGAGTTTCCTCCGGGTGACTGTCTGTGAAGAGTGCAGTGTGTTATCCCCGTGTCTGTGTGGGTTTCCTCCAGGTGACTGTCTGTGAGGAGTGTGTTCTCCCTGTGTGTGCGTGGGTTTCCTCGGGGGGCTCTGGTTTCCTCCCACAGTCCAAAAACACATGTTGTAGGTGGATTGGCGACTCAAAAGTGTGAATGTGTGAGTGTGTGTTGCCCTGTAAAGAACTGGCGCCCCCTCCAGGGTGTATTCCTGCCTTGTGTCCAATGACTCCAGGTAGGCTCTGGACCCACTGCGACCCTGAACTGGATAAGTGCTAACAGATAATGAATGAATGAAAGAGTTGGACTGGTGTGTGTGTGTGTGTGTGTGTGTGTGTGTGTGTGTGTGTGTGTGTCCTAAGCATCCAACATCAGCATCTGTCCTCACTTATGCTTTCAATTCTGAATACCATGAAATCTTCACAGCAATGTTCCAACATATATTGTAAAGACCTCCCAAACGGTCAAAAATTGACGGGCATGTGTCCACAAACTTTTGGCCTCACAGGACGAGCTAAATAGAGGTTCTGCTCAGTTTGTGGACATAAACAGCTTCAACGAGTCTAAAGGCGGATTCTTATTCGTCGGATATGACATTTAAGGTGGACTGAATAAACAGACTGAAGCCAGTCTCCTCTGGGGAATGAAAAAACCCGCTACACTTCACATTGACAGGTCGACTCTCTCTCTCTCTCTCTCTCTCTTTCTAAAACAGCACAGGAAAAACTGCAGGAGAAACCAGTGCTAATAACAACAATAACCTACCCTCAGCCCTCCACTAGAACGGTGTTGCCACGGTTATTCCGTCTTTCTTTCTCTATATTTCTCGGTTTTCTCTGTCCCTCCTTCCCTAAAACAGCGGAGTCTGGGAACGTGACCGTCGCGTCATCAACCCGCGACAACACAACAAACAGTACTTTTATTATAGATTCATATATTCTTTCATATATATTTTTCTACAGCATTGGCATGAATTATATCTGACTCATATCACAGGACTGTTTAGCCAGATAACTCCAACCTCAGTTTGAAAAAGCAGGGACTTGGACTTTCTCATCTCTTCTGTTTTTATATACAAATAATATTATATATTTATAAAAATCATATGTATTTTATTTACATACTCAGCTCTGTTAATTCTGTGCGTGTAATCTGGTATTTGGTGATATTTGAACATCCAGAGTGAAAATGAATGCTTAATTAGAATTAATGATATGTAGCATTCAATGTCAGGTCAAACATGTTTTCACTATATATTTTTTTATTATTATTCATTATTCATATTATTTTATTATTCATATTCATTGTAACTGTAATATTGGAAAAATCATTGAATTAACAAATGCCGAAACTATTTTTTTAAATATTCTCAACAGAAGGAAGGACTTCGGGCCTTGCTGTTAATAATGAAAACTCCACAATTTGGATTTTGTCTTCCTTTAAACATATATCGTGATTAGAGTGACCAGACGTCATCTTTTACCCGGACATGTCCTCTTTTTTAGACTTAAAAAAAGGAAACGGAATTTCACAAACGTCCGGGATTTTGTTTTTTTAGAGCTTACATAGAATTTCGAGAAGCTTCGTTCACAAACTAGTCCCGCCCTCCCCTGCTCCGATTGGTTCGCTTGAGAGAGAAGGGGCGTGGTGAAGTAGCCTAAAATCTTCTGATTGGACGGTCTGACTGTAGCGCTACCGTTATTGGTCGATAACCTTCTCTGTAAACATTTACCCCTGCCAATATTGTATTGTTTACCTAGTTTTAAATTATTATTTAAAATAGGTAAACAATACAAAATTAGCATTTTCCCTTAAATATCTATCAAACTATGCATATGAATATGAAACATAATACATTATTTTTATAATTATATTTGACATGTAAGATGATGATGAAGAAAGAGGGACAAGACAAAATGTCGTTTTGAGGGGAAAAACGTTATTTTCATTTTGAAAAATATTTTGAAATTATTTAATAACACCTGCGT
The DNA here is from genome assembly GCF_029633855.1 of Hoplias malabaricus. Lineage (NCBI taxonomy): Eukaryota > Metazoa > Chordata > Actinopteri > Characiformes > Erythrinidae > Hoplias > Hoplias malabaricus. The sequence continues at coordinate 39,170,252 of NC_089807.1, forward strand.
TTTTATTATGACATATAGTAATATATATGTTATTACTAATACAACAAAATGAAAATTATGTAGACGGACGTGTCGCTATAACCCACGTGACCAGTACGCCATCACCCGGCGCTCCCTCCGTGCCCTCGCCTCCTCCGAGAGCGTGTTGTCCCCGGAGCCGCTGTTCATGTGAGTGATTCTGTGTCTGTGACTTTAAACAACTTTATATCGCGTGTTTAATCTTATTGGACTGTTTATATGAGGTCGTATTCCATAGCGCTAACGCTTGAATCAGCACTGTGTTCCTTGCTGCTCTGGTTCCTCGGATTTATCTGAGCGATCTCCACTGGGAATTCAAAGATCCGTCTCAAGCTTTGTCTGTAATAAACCTCTTTAGTACTATTTTGGACCGTCAGCACGCGGCTTAAATGCCCACGGTCCGCGTTTCACTTTCACTTTGTTTTCAGAATAAACAAACACAAGTCGTACACATCTTCCATTCCACCTTAAATACAACTGAAGTTACTCTGGCTTCCGTAAGGGAATGAAGACTTTTATTATGTTTTATTATTACTTCAATCACATTTATATCAGTACCCTAATAACTACACTGTAGCATAATGACAGACTTAACTAGTGATATTGTTAATTACTATCAATGACCTTGGTTCCTTAAACACGGTTACGTTGTGACAACGTATTTTTTTTTGGTGCCCACAACGTTGTCTTTTTGGTTGTCACTACGTTGTCCCAATGTTGAAATGAAATTCCTCAGAGGGTTGTGACAACGTTGTGACAACCTCCCAGAAAGTTATCAAGACAACGTTGTCACAACCTTCTGAGGAATTTAATTTCAACGTTGCCACAACGTAATTGTGTTCGCTGTACAGCTGGTGTGACGTATAAAGAAATAAGAGACATTAGTTTTGAAGGAACAAGCGTGGTTTTATTAATCTCAGTGCCTTAGGAAATAAAAAAAATAAATAATTGTATAATTCCAGGATAATTCCACTATCAAGAGGAGACTGAAAATTATTAGTGTGACCATGTGCTTAATTTAGACTAGTAAAACATAAATACTAAATATTATATATATTTACTGTAAGTTTAGTCCACATCTGAACACTTGTTATCACCGATATCCAACAGCGATTTGCTTATTAACAAATAATAAATTATTTCTGAATTTACAGCCAATACAAATCAGATTGTTTTGGCTGCACCACTGTGAACCAAACCAGACAATCTACTTACATTTTAAATTGCTGAATTTTCTAATTCCAAACGGGTGAATTTTGCAGAATTTAGTCCACATCTGAACATATTTCAATCAGTTAAAAACAGATAATTATCTGTTGACACCAAGTCTGTAAAGCTGCTTTGTGACGACAGTTTTAAAGAAGTACTATATGAACATATTTTGAATAATTGATGGATATCCCCACTGAACAGTTCTCAACTTTGGGCTTATGTTTTATGGCAAAGCGAGAGATCCTGGTAAATAGTTTTTAAAAGAATAAGTGTGTTGTTAATAACTGATCATGGTTTATCCAGAAAAAGCGGCTTAGTGCATGTAGCATAATAGTGTAATATCCTGATAATAACCACCAAATCAATGTATTTATAAACATCAGTATTTACATTGTTTATATATATATCTATATCTATCTATATATTTGTATTTTATTCCTCCGAACCTCACTTATGTGCATACATAGGTTTATATACAAAAAAGCAGTTTGATTTTAATGGGTGCTTTCACTTTATAAGTACACAGGTTGGTTTTGTTACTGTGCCTTTAAGACCATTATTCAGATTAGCTGTTTTCTAATTGGCTGCAGTGTATTGTCTCTCTTTCCAAAAGCAATCTAGACAGAATCACTCTTAATGACTTTAAACAGCAGGTAGTGTCGCAGTCACACAGCTCCAGGGGCCTGGAGGTTGTGGGTTCGAGTCCCGCTCCGGGTGACTGTCTGTGAGGAGTGTGGTGTGTTCTCCCTGTGTCCGCGTGGGTTTCCTCCCACAGTCCAAAAACACATGTTGGTAGGTGGATTGGCGAGTGTCCGTAGGTGTGAGTGTGTGTGAAGGACTGGTGCCTCCTCCAGGGTGTATTCCTGCCTTGTGCCCAATGATTCCAGGTAGGCTCTGGACCCACCGTGACCCTGAACTGGATAAGGGTTACAGATAATGAATGAATGAATGTAGCTGTGATGTGACAGAGACATTGAAAGTGGACTGAAATATAATGTGTTTACTTTATTAAGTCTCTATTAAGTCACAATGTAGATTGAGTTTAAAGTGAGATTTGATTTGACTTTGTTGCTCCTTGCTTATAGTTGGAAGCACCCTCTCCTGTGTTTCATGTTGCTGCAGTGCTCATTATAACTTAGAATGCTCATTATAATAATAACCATCAAAACAGCAGATTTCTTATGAATACTATCAGTCAGCCATTGGATTTGGATCAGTGTTATAGCCAACTGAAAGACGTGTCTCAGGTTTCTGAGCATGTTGTGTGATTCTATATGGCATCGCTGAGTGTGGGTCATAACCCAGCACAGCTGAGCATTTGCCCCGCTCACAACCCCTCAGCTGATTAGCTGGTGAGATGAGCAGGGTGACTGAGGCTGAGACAATAGGTCCAGTTTATCACAGTCATATTGGGAGAGATGAGAAATTGCTTGACATTGGACAAAATGATTATCAGCAAATGTGTTTATAATCAACCCAAAGCTCATATATCTGTGCACTTGTAGTATACAGTCTATGACTCCTGTGCTAGAGGCTGTAGGACCCTTAGATTTCTGTCGGCTGCAGACCTCAGTCAAACAGTGGCTGAATATTAAATCCTTACAGTGTTTACTGGTGTCTAGTAACATTTGTCAATCCTAGATAATGATTGGCATACACGCAGTGGAGAAATATTTCATTAAATAGTAAAAAATGTAGATTGTTTTGCTATTCGGGCGGCACGGTGGTGCAGCAGGTAGTGTCACAGTCACACAGCTACAGGGACAGCTCCAGTGTTGTGTGTTCTCCCTGTGTCTGTGTGGGTTTCCTCCAGGTGACTGTCTGTGAGGAGTGTGTTGTGGGTTTCCTCCGGGTGACTGTCTGTGAGAAGTGTAGTGTGTTCTCCCTGTGTCTGTGTGGGTTTCCTCCAGGTGACTGTCTGTGAGGAGTGTACTGTGTTCTCCCTGTGTCTGTGTGGGTTTCCTCCGGGTGACTGCCTGTGAAGAGTGTGGTGTGTTCTCCCTGTGTCTGCGTGGGTTTCCTCTGGGTGACTGTCTGTGAGGAGTGTAGTGTGTTCTCCCTGTGTCTGTGTGGGTTTCCTCCGGGTGACTGTCTGTGAGGAGTGTACTGTGTTCTCCCTGTGTCTGTGTGGGTTTCCTCCGGGTGACTGCCTGTGAAGAGTGTGTTGTGTTCTCCCTGTGTCTGTGTGGGTTTCCTCCGGGTGACTGTGAGGAGTGTGGTGTGTTCTCTCTGTGTCTGCGTGGGTTTCCTCCGGGTGACTGTCTGTGAGGAGTGTACTGTGTTCTCCCTGTGTCTGCATGGGTTTCCTCCTGGTGACTGTCTGTGAGGAGTGTGGTGTGTTCTCCCTGTGTCTGCGTGGGTTTCCTCCTGGTGACTGTCTGTGAGGAGTGTGGTGTGTTCTCCCTGTGTCTGCGTGGGTTTCCTCCGGGTGCTCCAGTTTCCTCCCACAGTCCAAAAACACACGTTGGTAGGTGGATTGGCGACTCAAAAGTGTCCGTAGGTGTGAATGTGTGAATGTTTGTTGCCCTGTGAAGGACTGGCGCCCCCTTCAGGGTGTATTCCTGCCTTGCGCCCAATGATTCCAGGTAGGCTCTGGACCCACCGCGACCCTGAACTGGATAAGGGTTACAGATAATGAATGAATAAATTAATGTTTTGCTATTGCTTAATTCTAGCAGCAATTCCAATGAATACTAATATGCTTTTTCCATTGTTTGTTAATTGTCGTTATTAGAAGAAAGTTTTAAAACATAAAAATCCAAAATATTTAAAAAATAAATGGGAAAAAATAGAGTAGATCCCATAGGGCCCTAATTCTGTTTTTCAGAATCTGTATTGCTGCTTCTGCCTGATGTAAGTGCTCAAAAACTCTGCAGTGTTTGCGAATAAAACTGGTGATTCACCTTTCAAAGTTCTCCGTCAGCACTGCTGTGTCATAAGTCTGCACCTTCTCCTCTTTGATGACATATTTCACTGTAAAGCATCCATATCCCCAGTGCCAGCTGTACACCATACTGTTTTCATTGGGCTTGGCAGGCGAGCGTTTGATCCAGGGCCTTCATCGTGGCGACTGTAACTGGTCACAGCAGTTGTAGAGAGTGGCATGTTCTGTCGTGCCTCGATGGCTGTTCACACGATACCACCAAGTTGGTGGTAAAGGAAAGCCATGTTACTGATCTGAAACCTCACACAGCGCCCACAATCCACAAAGTTGCCCTCTTTCATATGCCCCAGTGGTTTCCACCACTCGAAGAACTCCAGAGGGACAATACGGAAAAACCATTTGGTCTGAATTCTTCGCTTTCAAACAGGGTCAGAGGGGCTCCCGTTGGCAATCCATGGTTGTAATTGCAATGAGTCTTGTTTTATTAAAACCATAACAAAAAATCAATGTTCCATTTCCATAATCCAGTAAAGGATAATGGCTTAGGCATTACCTCCAGAGCCCAAGTAAACAGTCATACTGCAACTGTCATTATTCACACAAAATGTTGTTTCGTCCTGCATCCAATCTAGCATTACCCTTCCCCACATACACGCACCCTGTACAGCTACTGTCTGCCAGATCAGCACAAGCTGTTCAGGCTCCTGTACCCCATGAGTTCCACTTTAGCGAAACGCAGCTCTGGTTAGAACATCTTCAAAGGCCAAGATGGCTTTTCTCAGACCCCGCCTGCCAAAGAGCCACACATGGCTTGGTTTCAGGTTTGCAGACGCTTGGCTGCGATAGCAGTCCTGCTAACTGTAATGTTGTGACTTTCCCGTTGGTCGAAGTGGGAGGAGGTGACCCCTGCAGGGCTTCGCAGCAGAGCCGAGAGGTTTGAGGTTTTTAGAGCCAGCAGCGAGAGGCTCCGGCGCAACCCCGAAGCCCGATTTCAGGGGTTATGCAAATGAAAACAGTGCTATCATGGCGCTCGTAAATTCTTCCACCGCAGGCCCAGTTAAATCGATTCAAGGGCTCCAAAAAAAAACCAAGAGACTTTGATCCGTGATATTATCAACTCCAGCTTTTCGTGTTTCTAATTTCCTCGTCCGAGTGACTTTGTTTTCATCCCTCGCCAGCTGTTGTTTTCCAGCACCACCCTGTACTATGTGTTAAGCCATTTTCTTCTCCTTTCCTGTGCTTTGTTAAAATGCCCTGATTCCTGTTTTTCTGGAGGTGAGTTCTAGCACAACATGTCATGTCCGCGTTGCTTCTAAGACGACCTCACGAGGTTTGACAAGCACCGTATTGTTCTGTGGTCCATTTGAAACTGAGAAGACTTTCAGAACCTCACATGTATTAGTGCTGTGTAGAGAGACGAGCCAGTGCTTTACTTTGTGTTTGTGTGACCAAAAAACAGAGGGAGGACAAGAGACTGCAGGAACCTGGTTTGTTTGTTTTTTTGTTAAAAAATGACAGTGGAAAGTAGTTTGAAAACGGCAAGTGAGAAGAATTGACTGGTCTCTAGGGCCGTGACGTATCGTATCATTTTTAAAACAATAAAACAAACATCAGTTTAGTCATAATAGTGGTTGTCTGACTTGTTTACATGATGATGTCATGCAGTTACACATAATATGGCATATGTTCTTTACAAGAATCGTTTCTGCAGCGGGACGTACGGTGGAAAGTGGCTCTGAGGTGGAGGAATTTGATGCTAAAAAAGGGCAGTGACTTCAGTCGTGTGGTGGTGGCTTAGTTACAAAATATCAGATGTACAATAAACTATGGTAAAATCGTTAGAAGAATATTCTGTATTTGTTTTGTTATTTACTGTGAAGCTTTGACGTACAAAGCTTTTTGTATAATTGTTTACGTTTGCTGGTTATATTCACAGACAAGATTTTAATGTTGTTTACAAAATGAGTAAATGTTTAGTTTTTTTTTGTCACTTCTTCTGAATGTTTGAAACAGTTACTGTTACATTACATAGTAAAATAAAGCTTTTAAATAAAACAATGTAATATTAATATATATACAATATATGTCATTTAATATAATTAGTGTTAAAATAACATTAATTTGTTTGCAATAGTGTGCTCTTGAAATTAGCAAAAATATTTCGTCATGTCACGAAGAATATCGTTAATGCCAAAACACCCGGAAATACTGTGATATTATTTTAAGGCCGTATCGCTCAATCGTTATGAGTTCCATGAAGGACAAAGTGCTGCAAAGGATGTGCATCCATTTGTCCTGTTTTGGGGATAATAAAAGTAAATACAGTGAAACCTCTACCTACAAACTTGATCCGTTCCGTGACCCGGTTCGTAAGTGGAAAAGTTCGTTTCTCGAGTCAATTTTTTCCAATTTAAAATAACAGAAAAGCATTTAATGCGTTCCAGCCCCCACCCGGAAGTCCCCCTTTTTGCACTGATATATGTTTACAACACTCTCAAATTAGTAAAAAAATACATGTAGCGTTACTGAAAATAAAAAATACAGTGGAAACAGTAATAAAAAAGAAATAATAAAGTTGTAAGTGGTTATACATCGCTACCTTGAAGACGTGACGACTGGCTGGAGGAGTAACACAGGCACTGGCTGTATGACGGGAGGGGGGTGGGGGTGTATGGGGGGTGGGGGCTGTATGGGGGGTGGGGGTGGAATAACGGAGAGTAGGCGGGTGAACGTGGGGAGACGAAGCGTAGATACGGCTTAACTTAGCACAAATTTCGATGTCTGCTATTTACACTAATGCTAAATTGCTAAAGCTACAATTTTCTAATCTTAAAAGCTCACTCAGGTCTGGGGGCGCTGGGAGACTCGTCTATTGGGGTCAGTGGCCATTTCCAGCCGCCGGCTCGGCGGAGCCTCGGGTTCGTTTCTAGAGTCATGGTTCGTTGGTGGAGGCAAAAAATATTCAAACGCCTGGTTCGTATCTTGGAAAGTTTGTTAGTAGAGGCGTTCGTTAGTAGAGGTTCCACTGTATAAATAAAAAAAAAGTATCCAAAAGTAGGAATAGACTTTTGGTTTCGACAGTTTAAGATGGTGATGTAAACATAGTAGATCATTTTAAACTATGCAACAGTTACCATCAAATATTCATTTTTAATAAAAAAACACGTTAAAGCTTATTTCAAAACCAAATATTTAAAATGCAACAATGGTACATTTTCCTTGGAGATGCACACAGCGTGTGTGTGTTATTTGGAGAGGAGCTGATCCAGTGTTTGGACAGCTGTGGTGTGCAGGTCATTACATGTAAAAGCCTCTCCATGGCGTAGGGGATGGGGACAAAACAATGAGCTTTGGCAACGTTTGAGTCTAGATGTCAAGTTGAAGAGCAGTTTAGTCTTTTGCCAAAACACCGCAGCTTTGCCTCACAGATTCTCTATGCTTGAATCACTACATATTCCCAAATGCGGCTCGAGTGTCTTCCAGGGTCTACCGAGTTTGCTTTTAAAGACGTCTTTACAAGTGACTAAGAGTTTCCGCTGAGTTTGATCTGCGACGTTGGCTTGTTTTTCAGGCTCCTGGTGCACTCCTTCTTCAAGATGTCAGGCCACACACCCACACTCGCGAGACTGGAGCAGAGGGCAGCAGAGGCTGACCAGATCATCGAGTACCTCAAGCAGCAGGTCCAGCTGCTGAAGGAGAAAGCCAGTAAGTGTGGGGGTGTTGGCTGTCTGAGCCATATGCAAACGCATCGGCACGGCCCGGGGATACACGAAGCGTTACATCACAGCCGCAGCTTGAGTTGAAATTCACAAGCATGTGTCCCTCTTGCTGACACTGAGGGTTAATAACAGACTTTTCATGTTCCCACCACATGAAGTTGTGCAGGCCTCTATCAGAGAAGAGAAGAAGCTGATGGTGGAGAATGCCAAGCTGAAGAAGGATATCGAGGATCTGAAGAGGCAACTCCTTGAGAAGGAAAGGAGGAGAGGAGGTAGAGTATGATCCAGACTGGGTACAGTCTGTCCTTTCACATTCATGGCAGTTGCATCTAGAATATGTCCCTACAGCTGTAGGGAAATGAGATTGTGTTGTTGGTGGCGTAACAGTTCACAGATAAACAAAATGTACTGTACGTGAACCAGAACTTGCCAGAACGTAGGGTTCTGCTCATTCTCACCTTTACTTTGACGCTTACTTCAAAACTTTCCAACTATGATCCAAAAAAATAATACGATCCATGACTCAAAACCCATGATCTGATCGGAACCGAGTTTTGTGAGCTGTTACACCATTAGAAAGAACCAACTCTGGATCAGTAGAATGGGTGAGTCTATGGAGTAGACGTTTACGCCTCTGTTCTGCTTCGTACGGAATGATGTTACAAGCTCGTATTAGCTGTTCTTATATTAGTTACCTGCAACTCACATCTTATAAGCAAATGTACACAACAATTCAAGGATATTTTATAATCCCATCTATGTAAAAAAAAGAGATAATAATATAAATGATCTGTATTATTCAAACGATTTCCTCTGTTGTTTTGACAGATTGCAGTACACTAAAGGAAACATAGGTGGCGATTTAGAAGTTATTTCACTGCACCAAATGTAGATCACGTGTCACAAACATTCATTCGTTCATTATCTGTAACCCTTATCCAGTTCAGGGTCGCGGTGGGTCCAGAGCCTACCTGGAATCATTGGGCGCAAGGCAGGAATACACCCTGGAGGGGGCGCCAGTCCTTCACAGGGCAACACACACACACACACACACATTCACTCACACACTCACACCTACGGACACTTTTGAGTCGCCAATCCACCTACCGACGTGTGTTTTGGACTGTAGGAGGAAACCGGAGCTCCTGGAGGAAACCCACGCAGACACAGCGAGAACACACCACACTCCTCACAGACAGTCACCCGGAGGAAACCCACGCAGACACAGCGAGAACACACCACACTCCTCACAGACAGTCACCCGGAGGAAACCCACGCAGACACAGAGAGAACACACCACACTCCTCACAGACAGTCACCCGGAGCGGGAATCGAACCCACAACCTCCAGGCCCCTGGAGCTGTGGAAATGAAGTGTTTAACCTGTTCACAGGCCAGTGTGGTGTTGTTTATACACTAGAAGACGTATCAGCACAACATTAGCAGACAGTTCCATGGCTGAGCTTTTCTGCATTGATACTGAAGTGTTACAAAGACCGTCTCAAACAGGCAGATTCAGACAGCCAAAGGTTCTTACATCATAAAACTAAAGAACCAATCTCGTCAACAGGAATGGCGGGGCTTTCAAGTTGCGTTACACTTATTTCTAAGCCACTTTTAAAGTATTAAAATAAAAATAGATATTTTTTATCTTGGAAATAACTTTATAAACGAATTCTGACAATTGGAGACAAGACCAGAGGGGGACTTCAATGATGTGGCAGATGAACTGAGGACATAACAGATGAGTTAAACCCAATAAGTCTGTATGCCAATCAATTACAAATAATAGTAGCTGCAGCTGTACTCTGAAATGATGGGAAAATTCAGCTTCAGGAGAATCCCTGACACAGAGCTTAATAAACGGAGCCGGACGCCAGGATTGTGACTGACGCATCGAGCCGCTGGGACTCAAGGTCTCTGCAACGTATTAACACGAGAACGTACAGCCGTCCCATCACCAACACTTAAGTAATGCTTTCCAGAGTGTTGAGGTGGGAAATGTGGAGGACTAGTACGAATAGGCCATTTAACGTTCTCCAAAAAAGCTCACCTTTTCCCTTGTTATTGTTGGACGCCGTCATCGCGGAACGTGTCTAAATAACACTGGATTACACTTTTCCATTTTCTTCCTTCTCTTGGTGTTTGTTTTACATTTCTTTCCATCGGTTTGTAGGAGCGTAAACGCCTAATCAGAGATCAAGTGGAAATTTTAAAAGGCTTCATCAGATCAGGCGCTCTTTATTGCAGTGCTCTTTATTCGTCATTTCTAAGAAAGCAGACGAGTTGACTCACTGTAGACTTCCTCGAGCGGTGCCTGATTCAAATTCTCTCCAGCAAACGCCCGGTTAACGCATACCGCGAACACAAGCCTGTATTTAACTTCAATAAACATGGAATTATTGTAATTAACAAAGAATACAGCCTGCCCTACATCAGCAGTGTTTAGCATTCTCAGGAAGCCCTGACCCATGCAGCGCAATCAGACGGTTGCACAACAGTGGACTCTCTTGGTTTGGCCTATCTGTCTCAGCCGAAGGGATTGTTTTCCTCCCTCTTCCCCTCCTGTTCACATGGGGCCCTGTGGCCTATTCCCATTAAAGTCGTTTGGATTGGGGGCCCGGTCTTCCCACAGCATGTATAAATAACGTGTATAAATAATCTCTCCCTCTGTCATTTAGCTGAGTTATGCCTCTGAATTCCATTAAGCGCACAACAAAGATCCATCAAGTTACATTTTCATAATTCGTTGCCGAAGCGTTGGCGCCGGACCTGAAGCAGGGCCTCGTGGGTTGGTGGCGAAGTTTCAAGGCGTAATTAACTACGGTCTGTGACTAGAATCCAAAAGGTGCAGGTGCTGAACGTTGTGATTGCATTCGCACACCTTCCGCTTCTGCTCAGGGTTAGATCTAATTGCTTCTAAAGCAGGGGTCTGTGCCATGAATGACAATGGAGTTCCAGTCGGTTAGAAATTTTAGAAAAGAAATACAACCTCTGGAAACATCTGTAAACTTGCTTAATCCTCCGTTAAACAGGCCATTGGACTGCTTCTCTGTGTAAAACGATAGCTGCGATTTGTGACCTCAGGAATGATCATTTTATTGTGGATAGAATCTAGACAAAACCTTTGAGAGAGCAAGATTTGTGTGGTTCTAATAAAGATTGTGTGTGTGTTCACAGTGAGAGAGGTGGCCATGCCCTCAGCCGACTCCAGCGTTCAGTGTGTCTCCAAACCCTCCGCGCCAGAGCCTTCAGCACCGGCGGCCCCTGCCCCCACCACTAAAAGCCCCCCGGCCAGCAACGAGGCCAAGAAGAAGGTTAAAGCAGAGAAGAAAGGTGAGAATGGTGTCTTCAAACATTGTTTTATGACATTTTCATTCCACGTTTTTTTCAAAATTGAGTTATGAATTAGTATTTTTAATGAAAATCTAAATTATCATTGAAAGGGTTTGAGGGAATTTGATCCTAATTGAGCTGTAGCCAGTTTAGACCAATCAGAAGCACTCTTTTGCTATCCGTATCATGTCATCGTACTATCATACCATCGCAGTGTTTCCAAGCAGTGTGGTGGTATGTGTTAGTAACACAGCCGGAGGTGATGTAGGGTTAAGTGTCCTCACTAGAGGACTAGCTTTGGCGCAAGGTCTAAGCACCCCCCTGGATTTCCCAGAACTAGCTCCCTACTAGAGCTGCCTGAGCTCACCGACTGGGGATTATGCACCCTTCTGGAGCTCCCGGAGCTTGCAGTACAGAGTTGAATCACTCTCCAACTCAGCCTGACCCTAACGGAAGTAAGATACAGTGGAACCTCAGTTAGCGAACGCATAGGTTAGTGAACAAATTGGGTTACGACCAAAAATTTTAATACAAATTTGTACCGGTTAGAGAACAACATTTCGGGTTGCGTACAGATGGCATCAGCCCCGCGCGTCCGTTCATCTCAAACCAAGCATTATTCGCGCTCGAGACACAGTTGCGCTCGGTTCGTTATCGCGTTATCGTTCTGCTTCCTTCTGTGTTACTTCGTTTGTGATTTCAAGTGCTTTATTTAGCCCTCAATCATGGCTCCAAAGAAGGTTAAGAGTGATACTTGTAGCAGGGCACCTGTGGTAAAAAGGCAGCGACCAACAATTGAATTAAAAAAGGAAATTATTTCCAAGTTTGAACGGGGCATGTGTGTATCGGATATTGAGGCTGAATATGGCATGGGGAATTTGACTCTTTATGAACTGTATTATAACTGTTCTCTTTAAAAAAACATACCTATATAACCTTTAACACTTATATATTAGCGAGTCGACGGGGGCTGGGAACCAATTATTTCTATTTCCTTTAATTGTTATCGGAAAATTAATTTCGGATAGCGAACATTTCGGATTACAACCAACTTTGTGGAACGGATTGTCGTCGTTAACCGAGGTTCCACTGTACTTTGTCAAGCTTTTCAAGAAACCTTTGCGATTCATTTCCACGCCCCCAAAGTTCAAAGTTCAGTCCTAGAACTTGGTTTTATTTTCTGCTTCTTTTCGTAATTTACCTCCCGTTTGGATTTTTTGCCTGATCACCTCAGAAATATCTCCTGATACATAACTTGAGCTAAAAGGGGACATATTATGACAATTTCACTTGTTCATATTCATTTGTGGATCTGGAGCTCCTACAAAGCCATAACTGTGGAACAAGACCATCCGGTCAGTTACTGTCCGCTGCCTAAATCCAAAAAGATGGGCCGTTTAAACTTTCCTTCCCTTCTGGCGTCAAGTTCAGAGACTTTAGAGCTGTCCCACCCCCTTGTCAGAGTCTCTCCAATCACAGTGCTGGACCCATGTTTATGTGAGAGCACAAATATGAGGTTAAAAAGTGCAACATTAACACAACATGGGCAGAGAAATAAAAGTACTGAGTAAAACCAGTGAAAAGTAGAACAAAGAAAAAAAGAGAACTGAGCTAAAACGGGTAAAATTGCTTCTCACTGCTGTGCATCCGAGTGGCTCACTATCATTTAAAGAACAAGGCTGTTTAGACAGGTGGAAGACGCTGCTTTGGAGTTTGATCCTTGTGGTATTTTGATCAACGCATATCACGGATATTTCCATAAGACCCCAGAACTGTGTTCATTTGCTGAGCGGAGAATCTCTCTCCTTTCAATGGCCATTCTGATGACGTCACATACATGAAGGATGGATTCTTTCGACTGTGGAGTAGGAGCTATCCACTATTAACCAATAGAAAGCTCATTATTCATTGCGCTTAGAGCATCCTGGGATCTTCACAGAGCGACGGTAGTGTAGGCCGGAGGTGTTGACAAAAGCTGAAACCGCAAGCCGATTGTTTGTGTCACGTCAGCGCTTCTCAGCGTGGGGTCTCAAAAAAAACTCAAAGCAGGACTTCCACAGATAACCATGCGTTCAAGATGGTGTTGATTTTCTGACTGCACTTTGTAACAGAGCTGTCGACCCCAATCCACAGATGAGTGTTTAGTGTGAAGATAATTCTCAACATAAATCACACATTTCCAGGACCCATCTGTTCAAATGACCCACCCCAATGCAGATCGCAAACAAACTCCGCGTTATTTATGAAAGGCTAGTTTGGAAGACAAATGACCCGATGGATGGTTCTTGTCTGTCTGTGTGCGTGAGTGTGTTTGTGAAGCTGGAATTCCACTGATCCAGATGCTAAACACTGGGCTATAAATATCCAGTATGCCTCCATTCCGTCAGCGCTGATGAATATGATGTTGGGTTGAACACGACGGTCTGACTCACACCTGTAGAGAACACCGCAGGCACCCATTTGCCACATAAAGCTTATTATATCATCGGTGATAGAGCTGTCCCTCCTGCTAACAATGCACAACAACAACTGGGCTTTGTTAGAGTGAATCTCACTACATTTAAAAAAAGTATTTCATAAATAATCAGATAAATCATAAATGATAGCTGAGGTAAAGTGATGGAACTATACTTTTACAGGGGGTGGGTAAAGTTGCTGTATTAGTTGTTATTATAAATGATGTCATATAACACGGTGGCTCAACAGTTGCAGGGCCTTGGGGTCCTAGGTTCTATCCCTGCCTCTGGTCACCATCTGTAAGGAGGGTGCTGTGTTCCCCCTACACCCACCGCAGGTGGACTGGCTGTGTCAAACTGTCCATGGGTGTGTGTGTGTGTGACTAGGTGGGTGTTTTATAATCTGAGATGGACTGGTAGGCTCCACCCTGATCAGGATGAATCAGTTACAGAAGATGGATGAATAAATGGATTGGATGTATTGCACAAATCTGTAAAATAAGTCATAACATTTATATTTGTGGTGTATTTTAATACGGGACTACTTTTTGTATATGTTTCAACTAGTGCGGGGCGATATGAGCGCGAATCAATATCACGATTAATCGTTCATTTTACCACGGTTACGATTAATAAACGTTTATTTTGTTTTTGTATTTTTGACTCGTAGTTCAGTGACGAGGCTTGTGCTGTAAATATGCTCCAGTTTTAAAGCTGGATTATTTTTCTACTGTCACTGGGAGCCTGTTCCTCGCTTGTTTTCTGAGCACTGTTTATATTTGGTGTGTGATTGTGCTTTGGTCGCGGAAACTGTTTTTTCTCAGCGTTTACATTTGACTTCTTTTTGTTCAGTGTCTTCTTAATTAAAGTCAAAACACAGCACGTCCAAACCACAGACGCTGTGTCGCTTGGTCGTCTTAGGTTCTCCACCATGTTGCACGTGACTACAGCCTGGTAACATGGTTTTAAAAGGGCAGTACCTGAACACACAGTGGGGACATAACAGAATAAATATAATCGATATAGACAAGTTTATGTCGATTAGACGTTCTGAATGTTGATTTCGATTAATTTTTGATTAATTGCCTAGCCCTGTGTTATTGTGTTATTCTCTCTTGTGGACGTTGGGGTGTGTGTGTGTGTATGTGTGTATATATATATATATATATATATATATATATATATATATATATATATACAGTAATCCCTCGTTTTTCGTGGGGGATGCGTTCCAAGACCACCCACAAAAAACGAATTTCCGCGAAGTAGAGGAAACATATTTTGTTATGTATTTAACGAGTATTTGGACTTTTAAAACCCTCCCTGTTGCTGTTAACAACCCGCCCTTTGCATTAAACAGTCATTTTATAATGTTTTTCAGCTGGAACTACATGTGATATCCTACCAGTTTCTTTAATAGAGTCATTCCTAAGCTGTGATTTAGCGTCAGTAAATTTCACTCGGATGTGGACATGAACAATACATGTACTGTACGTAAGAAATACTTGTAAATGATATATTTTGTCACCTACAGGTCTAGTCTAATACACGTAAATAAATAAAAAAAATAGTTTTAATTTACACACCATAAAAAATGATATTTTTATGTGATATAGCGGCCATAAGCCCCCCTTGAAAAAACCTGCGAAGTAGCGAGGGATTACTGTGGATATTGTTCAGGGATCTGTTAAAAGGGGACTGAAGACTTAAAGGCAGCTTTGTCCCCTGCCATGAGTCTGGGGTCTGGGGCTGGTGGAAAAATAATGTACTGTTCTGAGAGCTTGGAGTGATTAGAGCGAAGTGCAACGCCGTGGTTGTTGTTGTTGGTGATTTTGCTTTCGCTCTGGGGTGGGACGAGCGGTGGGATCAGGACCGAGACGATGGTGTCTGCATAGTTTCCATGTGTGAATCGTTGAATATATTGAGTAGTCTCGCGGGGCCATTGGAGTGCTGCTAAAAATAAGTTTGGTTGAAGCAAAGAGAGAGAGATTTTAAAAAGCCCCTAGTGTGTACTGCTGTAAAATCTAGAATATAAAGGCAGTGTCAGCTTAAATATTAATATCAATGCCTTGTAAATATTGCCACTTACTCAAATTTCACCCTCTTTAAGGAATCTGTTCAGTACAAGTGCACATTCATGGAGCCTACCAGTCTGTTTTTTGTGGGCTGCCTTCAAGTTCAAAAATGTGGTTAAAAATAACCTTTCTGATATTACTCCACCTCTAATGCCAGGTGTGGAGACTTTAGAACTTAACCACCCCTTCATATGAGTGTCTCCAATCACTGTACCAGACCTGTGTATTTATGTGACCACAAAGGTGAGGTCAAACTGCAAAAAAACAGACATGATTAGAGTGGAGAAATGAGAGAACCGAGCAAAAATGAGAACTGAGAAGGAGGAACATCCCCAGTAAATAAGGAACGTCCCTGGACGTTCAAAACAGGTCTAAAAGTAGTCTGTCCGTCAAGGACATATTTTAAACGTCAAGTGGTGACCAATCGATAACGTCAGTGGACGTCCAAAATACGTCTAATAGTCGTCTTTTCACCTTTCATTTTCAACCTTAAGAGAACGTTGATTAGACGGCAGTCATTACGTTATTTCAACGTTGAATCAATGGCTAATTGTTTACAGGGTTCGGTCATTTTTGATCACCTCTATTTTTAGGGCTAGTTTGAAAAATAGTTTCTGAAACCTTAGTCAATGTTTGCTTTCGGGAATTCTTTACATGTAGTATAAACATCTGTGAAATGTACAGTGATTGAGGTAGCCTCTTCCTCTCGGAACGCAGGTGAGAAGCAGGAGAAGAAGGCTGCAGCTCCACCTCAGGAAGACGCTAAGGTGGACGTTTCCCGGCTGGACCTGCGGGTGGGTTGCATCATCTCGGCCGAGAAGCACCCAGACGCAGACTCTTTGTACGTGGAGCAGGTGGATGTGGGTGAAGCAGCACCACGCACCGTGGTCAGCGGTCTCGTCAAGCACATCCCCATAGACCAGGTACTGAACTCTGCCTGGACAAACACTGACCCAGCACTGACCAAGGATACTCACTGATTTGTAGTGGCATGAGATAAGCTCTTTCTACAGGCAGGACTTAATGTGAGAATAGTTGTTTACATGTAATGATCAGAAGCCTACATAAGCTTCATCAAAATTCTTAAGCATAAAGTCTAGACCTGCCTTTTAGGAACATGGTTCCCTTTGTTTTCTTTTACTGTTTTTAGATTTAGTGTTGAGGGAATCTCCTCATACATGCACCCACAATTGAGCGCCTCTTATAGCTCTTTTTCACCAACGAGGAACCGGTTCAGTTCCCCATCACAAACCTAATTTGGAACCGTTCAGTACATTCCCATCAAAAGAAATGTGTCTGTGTGGGTTTCCCCCGGGTGACTGTCTGTGAGGAGTGTGGTGTGTTCTCCCTGTGTCTGCGTGGGTTTCCTCCGGGTGACTGTCTTTGAGGAGTGTGGTGTGTTCTCCCTGTGTCTGCGTGGGTTTCCTCCGGGTGACTGTCTGTGAGGAGTGTGGTGTGTTCTCCCTGTGTCTGCGTGGGTTTCCTCTGGGTGACTGTCTGTGAGGAGTATGGTGTGTTCTCCCTGTGTCTGCGTGGGTTTCCTCCGGGTGACTGTCTGTGAGGAGTGTGGTGTGTTCTCTCTGTGTCTGCGTGGGTTTCCTCCGGGTGACTGTCTGTGAGGAGTGTGGTGTGTTCTCCCTGTGTCTGTGTGAGTTTCCTCCGGGTGACTGTCTGTGAGGAGTGTGGTGTGTTCTCCCTGTGTCTGAGTGGGTTTCCTCCGGGTGACTGTCTGTGAGGAGTATGGTGTGTTCTCCCTGTGTCTGCATGGGTTTCCTCCGGGTGACTGTCTGTGAGGAGTATGGTGTGTTCTCCCTGTGTCTGCGTGGGTTTCCTCCGGGTGACTGTCTGTGAGGAGTGTGGTGTGTTCTCTCTGTGTCTGCGTGGGTTTCCTCCGGGTGACTGTCTGTGAGGAGTGTGGTGTGTTCTCCCTGTGTCTGCATGGGTTTCCTCCAGGTGACTCTCTGTGAGGAGTGTGGTGTGTTCTCCCTGTGTCTGCGTGGATTTCCTCTGGGTGCTCCGGTTTCCTCCCACGGTCCAAAAACACACGTTGGTAGGTGGATTGGCGACTCAAAAGTGTCCGTAGGTGTGAGTGTGTTGCCCTGTGAAGGACTGGCGCCCCCTCCAGGGTGTATTCCCGCCTTGCACCCAATGATTCTAGGTAGGCTCTGGACCCACCGCGACCCTGAACTGGATAAGGGTTACAGATAATGAATGAATGTTGTCATGTGAACATGTTATTAACTCATTAGTTTTGATGCCCCTCCTCTCTTTACATCAAAACACATGTAGTATTCAGCGGTTACCTACATAATTTGGGGAAATCTTGGACAGGTTTAGCTTCAGCATTCCACTGAAGCGGAAATTTGCCAAAAAAAAGTATTTTTCTAGTTTTCCAAACTATTGTTATAGGTGATGTAAACAGCTGAGAGGATTGAGGTGCGGGTGCTGAGGCGTTTGAGTCCCATGTTAGCACTGTTGATGTAGGAGTTAAACACACATTTGAACACAGTTATATTCCCCATAAAGCCATACATGGATGCCTCATTGCCTTTCTGTCTGGCTGACCTCTAGTGATCATGCAAACACCCCCCCCCCCAAAACCCCCTAAACTTGCTTTGAGAAGAAAGGCCTGCAAAATCTAACTTTAATCAATTTTTTTTCCTGCACAAAGCATTGATTCCACATCATTTTATTTGCAGATGTTTATTTTGGAGAACGATATGAAAATCATCGAGTGCTGCAATACATCATCACTGCAGGAGATGTTTGTTTTTCAGAAAAATGAATGCCGGGTTTTGATGCCGGAGTCAGGGGGCGCTAAACGTCCGAAAAGTTAGAGGGGGTTATTTCAGTTTTATTAGATGTAATAAACCTAATAAATGGTCTGTGCCACCGTGGTCTACTCTGCTGTCATGGTTCAGTCTGCTCTTATTCCACTAAGCTCTCAGTAATGTGTTTTGTGCCCTGGTCTACAGTGCCTCGAGTTTATGGTTTGTTTAAGGGACTAAGGGACTAGCAGTTGGACTGTAATCTTAATAACACTCATAAAACCTGTCTCCTTTATTTGCCTTAAGCTCTTTAGCTTTTCCTCTCAGTTCATTAAGAAGTTACCGTTCTATTGAATTATGTTTGAGAACAGAGATCCATTCTGCATTGTGCGCTTTGCTCAGTTCCTGACGTGCCATTTCTACAGCAATGACTGGACACAAGCTGGATTTGTTTTTGCTGCAGATATATTACATATAAACTACAGTTAAACTGATGAAGGTTGTTGAGAGAAGAACAAGGCTGCTTTTCCTAATGGGGCCTGAGCACAAAAATGATTCTTAAATGATTCTCATGATTATGATTCTTTTGGGAAAGGAGCTTTTGAACATTTATGTCGTCAGAGTAAAGCTTTATAAAACGATCACAAACACTATTATCAAATTGAAGTAGTATTATTCATTCATTATCTGTAACCCTTATCCAGTTCAGGGTCACGGTGGGTCCAGAGCCTACCTGGAATCACTGGGCGCAACACACACACATTCACTCACACAGTCACACCTACGGACACTTTTTGAGTCTCCAATCCACCTACCAACTTGTGTTTTTGGATCGTGGGAGGAAACCCACGCAGACACAGGGAGAACACACCACACTCTTCACAGACAGTCACCCGGAGGAAACCCACACAGACACAGGGAGAACACACCACACTCCTCACAGACAGTCACCTGGAGGAAACCCACGCAGACACAGGGAGAACACACCACACTCCTCACAGACAGTCACCCGGAGGAAACCCACACAGACACAGGGAGAACACATCACACTCTTCACAGACAGTCACCCGGAAGAAACCCGCGCAGACACAGGGAGAACACACCACACTCCTCACAGACAGTCACCCGGAGGAAACCCACGCGGACACAGAGAACACACCACACTCCGCGTGGGTTTCCTCCGGGACATCAGACGCCGTATACATACAGCAACACACCATGTGCAACATGCTGCTATATTAATGAAGCTTTTTACACCAGTCACACGGGTCTGTGTTTATGGAGAAACAGTATGAAAACAGTATGGGATTCAACAATCCAGTCCAATAAACATGTTAAACAGCTATGTTAAATATTGTAAACCCTGAACAATGTAATCATAGAAAAGTGCTTTCACCTGGTGACAGACGTGTGTTGTCTGATGTGAAATAACGAGAGTCACGCAGTAGTTCAGATGCTCTGCTTCAGGTGTGAAATGTGCATTAGACCTTAGTCTAATTTTTGTCTTTGTTGCGTCCACAGATGCAAAACCGCATGGCAGTGCTGCTGTGTAACCTGAAGCCAGCAAAGATGAGGGGTGTGGTGTCCCAGGCCATGGTCATGTGTGCCAGCTCTCCAGACAAGGTGGAAATCCTGGACCCACCCAGCGGGGCGGTGCCAGGGGAGAGGATCACTGTCCAGGGCTTTCCAGGTGAAACACCATTGGCTTGACTAGCTGACTAATTGATTAATAGTAGATAGCCTACTGTTGAGCACTTTTGCTGAAGACATGTGGACCGAGTGGTTCCTGACTTACTTCAGTCGTGTCCCAGGTTCTCATCACGGGAAGCATACCTCAAGACACTCTTTTCTTTTCACCCCTCACTGAAATCTCATCAGTATAACCGTAATTGACTAATTCAGTGCATAAACAAAGTGTGGGTGTCCCCCTGCCCTCCAGAGCAAATTACTCAGACAGACAGTCTAGAAACGGGCATCCTTGGCCAAAAACAACACCGATGGCACCCCAGGCCTTTGAAGGAGAGTAATCACGGAGGTAGTTCACTTCATGGCATAAATCCGGTGCTCTAATTACGGATAGTCTAAATGGTCTGTGGCTGCTAATTGAGCGACAGCCTAATCACGGAGATAGGATGGTGTTCTGTTTATCCAGCCATGGCCTGAGGGAGAAAAGTGGCCAGACACAGTCCTATGGCATATGAGTCAACAGTGAAAACTGTTTTATTGCTACAACTACAGATCAGGCAAAGAAGGCTTTGAAATTGGACTTAGTCTTGGCTCCAAAAAGGCGACTCCACCTTAGTCAGCGTAGTCCTGCTGCGTTCCTAGACCCGTTTTCGAAAAAACAATTTTAATAAGCAACATGAGGACAAAAAGCTGAAAGAGAAGCAGTGACAACGTGAGGGTGAGTCCTCTGTTGGTCTATAAAGCACAACTGTGTGTGGTTGATTTAAATACACAATAACCAAAGAGGGAGTTTCCCAGAGAGTCGGTTAGGTCTGGAGTGGGACTTCATCCCATGGCCTCCACCAAGCCCCTGTCACTTCAGCAGGGCTTTCATCTCCCTGCCTGCCCCTCTCCAACTCCTTGTTTTCCCCCAGCTGCTGCTTTTATGGGGGATCCCGAGCCAGCCAAAAGCAAGGCGTGTTTTTACGACTGGGATGGAAGCGGCGCTCAGGTTGAACCGAAGCGAGCAGTGCGCGCCACCTCTTTCCATCTGCTGTTCGGACCACAGGGTCGTTAAACAAGTCGACAATGAGGGCTGGGACCGTCAACAGGATGTTTACTGTAAAGAGTAATGGACACCAGGGTTTGTTTCATTCTCCGCTTTCCTCCTTGTTCTCTGCGTTTACGAGGTGTCATGTCAGAATATTGGAATGAAACAAAAACCAGGGCCCATCCAGAAGATCAGGAAAAGCAGACGGAGAAGAGAATGTGCTGAATGCACAGAGCTGCGTGTGCTCACGGTGGTTCCCACACTGTTTTGTTTTGTTTTCATTGTCTTTTTATTGACGTGAAAAGGTATCTCCCATACCCATCAAATACACCTTAGGTGATGCCAAAAACCCTCCCACCACCCACTAACCTTCAGAACTGCCTTTAGATAAAGAGTCCACGCTGATTTTAACGTGAGAAGTTTTCAGTCCTCCAGCAGGGCATTTCAGAATGAGTGGTCAAACCTAGTCACCTTCTCTCAAAGCCACTGTTGCCCTCACCATTCTCACCAGCGGTGTCTAACTGGCATCCTGACATCCGTCAGCTCCAGGAACAACGCACCGGCTCTTGTCAAAGGGTTTCTCATTAACACGCCCACCATTAACGGGTTTCTTTCAGTAACATCAAAATCCTTTTTCATTCATTCATTATCTGTAACCGCTTATCCAATTCAGGGTCGCGGTGGGTCCAGAGCCTACCTGGAATCATTGGGCGCAAGGCGGGAATACACCCTGGAGGGGGCGCCAGTCCTTCACAGGGCAACACAGACACACACACACATTCACTCACATCTACGGTCACTTTTGAGTCGCCAATCCACCTACCAACGTGTGTTTTTGGACGGTGGGAGGAAACCGGAGCACCCGGAGGAAACCCACGCAGACAAAGAGAGAACACACCACACTCCTCACAGACAGTCACCCGGAGGAAACCCACGCAGACACAGGGAGAACACACCACACTCCTCACAGACAGTCACCCGGAGGAAACCCACGCAGACACAGGGAGAACACACCACACTCCTCACAGACAGTCAACCGGAGGAAACCCAGGCAGACACAGGGAGAACACACCACACTCCTCACAGACAGTCACCCGGAGGAAACCCACGCAGACAAAGAGAGAACACACCACACTCCTCACAGACAGTCACCCGGAGGAAACCCACGCAGACACAGGGAGAACACACCACACTCCTCACAGACAGTCACCCGGAGGAAACCCACGCAGACACAGGGAGAACACACCACACTCCTCACAGACAGTCAACCGGAGGAAACCCAGGCAGACACAGGGAGAACACACCACACTCCTCACAGACAGTCACCCGGAGGAAACCCACGCAGACACAGGGAGAACACACCACACTCCTCACAGACAGTCACCCGGAGGAAACCCACGCAGACACAGGGAGAACACACCACACTCCTCACAGACAGTCACCCAGAGGAAACCCGCGCAGACACAGGGAGAACACACCACACTCCTCACAGACAGTCACCCGGAGGAAACCCACGCAGACACAGGGAGAACACACCACACTCCTCACAGACAGTCACCCGGAGGAAACCCACGCAGACACAGGGAGAACACACCACACTCCTCACAGACAGTCAACCGGAGGAAACCCAGGCAGACACAGGGAGAACACACCACACTCCTCACAGACAGTCACCCGGAGGAAACCCACGCAGACACAGGGAGAACACACCACACTCCTCACAGACAGTCACCCGGAGGAAACCCACGCAGGTCCCTGGAGCTGTGTGACTGCGACACTACCTGCTGCGAATGGACGGTGGCTTTATGTCACCACTTCTGATCGTACGCGTACTCGCTAACATTAATAACACTTCTAACATCTCTTAAATTCCTCAAGTAGCAGTGGTCAGTTTGTCATGCTGTGTTCACACACTGGAAAGGGCAGTGTTCATTTTGTAAATGGTGTGTACGGTGCCAGCCGCATCATCTTCCAGACGTTTCTTTCAGAGCTGGTGGCTCGAGGCTGAACTTGCATAGCACTGTTGTTGGAGCTGTTGGAATTTACTCCATGTTCTTTCACCACTTATTGGTGCTGAGTGGTGTGTTAAGATTGCGAAGCATGTCTGAGCTACTCATCAAAACAACATGTGTCTAATTGCTGCCATTCATGTTGACAGATCTTGGAAGGGAGTGGTATCGTTAAAGCTGGGTAACAAGCAAAGAAATGCCTTGTCATGTCATGTTCTGTAGTACAACCCTGTTTTCCCTCCGCCACATCAGTTTGACAGAGTCACACGTCGGGTCCTCTCGCAGATTTGCCCTGCATGCATTACACCAATACATCATGCCACCATTGGCTATCCATCTAACACAAGAAATCCTGATCTGGCGGTGGGAAAAAATTGATATTGTAACCAGATAATCCAGTTTTAGAGTTCGGTTTTGAATCATAACCTTTTGTTGGCAGGTTTTGTCTGGATTTCTGCTTGAACCAGAAGCGCCTGTTGTTCTACTAAAAGAACCATGCTTGTGTCTGTCTGCTCTTTGTTCCAGGTGAGCCTGACAAGGAGCTAAACCCCAAAAAGAAAGTCTGGGAGCAGGTGCAGCCGGACCTGCGCACTGACAACCAGTGTGTGGCCACCTACAAGGGGGCTGCCTTTGAGGTCGCTGGCAAAGGAGTTTGCAAAGCTCAGTCCATGACGAACAGCAGCATTAAATAAAACATGCCACATCCGAACCAGTGCTCAATAGCTTTATTCTGCCAGAGGAATCTGACCTAGAGTGACACCTGTTGCTCTTTCTAATGGCCCTGATAAAGGAGAAGAGAATGGTGAAGTGTTTGAACATTTTTAGGCTTGAGATTAAACTCCTCAATGTTACTGTGAAGAGAGGACGTGTAATAAAGGGTTTGAACATCAGTCTGTGTACGTCTGACTTTCTGGAGCAGCAGGTTACTGCGGATTAGATTTCGTAGAATTAAAACAGCAGTACTTACTAGGGGTGGGCTGATACAGCCCTAAAATTATATCACAATCTTTCAGGGTATTTTAGCGATAACTATACTGAAGACGATATGATAAAACACTGAAAAAATCATTCATTCATTCACCATATGTAAGTGCTTATCCAGTTCAGGGTCGCGGTGGGTCCAGAGCCTACCTGGAATCATTGGGCACAAGGCAGGAATACACCCTGGAGGGGGCGCCAGTCCATCACAGGGCAACATACACACGCACACACATTCACTCACACCTACGGACACTTTTGAGTCGCCAATCCACCTACTAACGTGTGTTTTTGGACTGTGGGAGGAAACCCATGCGGACACGGGGAGAACACACCACACTCCTCACAGACAGTCACCTGGAGGAAACCCACGCAGACACAGGGAGAACACACCACACTCCTCACAGACAGTCACCCGGAGGAAACCCACGCAGACACAGAGAGAACACACCACACTCCTCACAGACAGTCACCCGGAGGAAACCCACACAGACACAGGAAGAACACACCACACTCCTCACAGACAGTCACCCGGAGGAAACCCACGCAGACACAGGGAGAACACACCACACACCTCACAGACAGTCACCCGGAGGAAACCCACGCAGACACGGAGAACACACCACACTCCTCACAGACAGTCTCCCGGAGGAAACCCACACAGACACGGAGAACACACCACACTCCTCACAGACAGTCACCCGGAGGAAACCCACACAGACACGGGGAGAACACACCACACTCCTCACAGACAGTCACCCGGAGGAAACCCACACAGACACAGGGAGAACACACCACACTCCTCACAGACAGTCACCCGGAGGAAACCCACACAGACACAGGGAGAACACACCACACTCCTCACAGACAGTCACCCGGAGCGGGAATTAAACCCACAACCTCCAGGCCCCTGGAGCTGTGTGACTGCGACATACTACCTGCTGCGCCACCGCACCGAACAAAATAACGTATTCATTAAAAAAAAAACGGAAATATGCAAATATTTGGCTGTTTTGTAAGTAATTCTGATTTTTTATGATATATATACATCACAGAAATTTACTGCACACATATAAACATCAAACATAAAGAGTTACACAAAATATAACCTTATATTCAATGCAACATTTCCTCATACTCAACTTGGTGCTTCTGCTTATGGATCATCACAATATGGATTTTCTTTCATTGTTTAAAAAATGTTATCGATGATAAAACCATTTCTACGATATGACACAGCCCTAGTACTCATTCTCACGCTTCTTTTTGATATCCACTTTTTTTTCACAGTTATTTTTATTATCAAACCCCAGAGCTATAACAGAACAAAAGGCATTCATCAGGCTGTTGGATGGCGTTCATGTTCTCCTTTCTGAGCTCACAATGTATCTGTACTTGGCCCATGGCTTTCACATGGATCCTTTTGGCTTTATCGTCCCTTTGAGAAGACGACCGGCAGAGTTTCCCTCAGGAAGTGTCACTCTCTGCCGAACACAAGCACCAGCATTCGACCCAGTCCCCTCAGGCTGACGGATTTATGTTTCAAGATTGCGTCAACAGTAATTAAGGCCATGATTTTAGTTTGACATCTGTAGATGCATTGTGCCGAGTTGGATAAGGCTGAGGTCTTGTTTGGATACAAATTATGGGCCTTGTGTTCAAGCACTGTTAAAGTTTTATAACCATCGTCCACCTCTGAAGACGGCTGCTATTGTTAGTATCGTTTTTCCCTGTAAAGATAAACATTGTCACTGTGCTCCGTTGTACTACCATCTCATGTCTTCACGGTCTTCAATCTGAAAATAGCCTTTTATTAAATGCATTTTTGGGAGCAATACTTTGTTATAAGAACTCTGAAGCAACATAGGCTTCAGTATATCTGCTCATTAATGCTCGGTGGGTTGGTCCAACCTCATCGAGAGTAGGTTAGGTTGCTAAAATATCTCAAATATCTCTGTAACAAATAGTGCAGTTTATAAATCCTAGTCTTTGCATTATAAACGCATGGCTTTAAATTCCATACCGTTTTCCTTGACGTACAGAAACCCAGAGGGCTCAGACATCATGCACTCTATGACACGTACTCTATATTTATAGTACACTGGAACATTGCTAGGGTCCTGGCTGCTTTGTTCCCGGAAAGCAGACGAAGGTCTGAGTGTGATGGCGATGGGCCGTAAGCGAGTGTTAATTGGGGCGAGTGATTGCCAGGTTTGAGTTCTATTCTAGCCACACATTGCTCTGTGATTAAGGGAAATTAAAAAGTCGTCTCCACATGTCATGCTTGGACATGGTCTAGCTGAACACTGAGGCTGCGATTGGGTGGTCTTTTTCAGTCATTTAAGAGGTTCCTGTGGACAGAAAAAGCCTGGTTGAGAGGACAGTTGGTAGATGAAATGATTCCTGCATCTCTGATTGTAGCTCTTTGTTCATCCAAACTTTGCTTTGCTTCATGTGAGTCTAGTATCAGTGACACTGATTTCACCTGTGACAACTCATCCCTGAACATCCACAGCGGAAGAGCCCTTGAATCAAGCACCTACCAATTGATGGCTCACTGCATGTGTCCCTAGGCATGCTTGTTGTCCCTAGTATTTGTTCAAATATTACTCACATGTGTGTTTGTTCCCTACAGCAGATGGGTTAAGTGCAAAGAATCAGTTTTCCCAAGAGGATTAATAAAGTAATGCTTTCATTCATTCATTGGTAACCACTTCATACTGAACAGGGTAGACTAGACATAGATTCATTGGACGTAAGGTAGGATCACACCCCCATCAGGGCAATTTCATTTATAGTATTTGCTATATATATTATTTAGGTTACATTTAAATTAGCTATAGTCTGAACTAGAACTGAAAAATGAATGATTTTTATACTTTAACTGCAATTGGAAAGATCATATATTTCACAGGAGCTATAGATTTAATTCTAGCCTGCGCTATCAAGAACAATGCAACACCCGCTGCTACTTGGCTTCTGCAGCTGGAGCTGAGGTACCGTGCTCCACAGGGCTCTCCACATCCGGCTGGAGGAGAAACAAGGTGTCACAAGGAGGAGAAAGAGGAGAAACAAGGTGTCACACACTTATGCCAGCTTCACTCAGCCAATACTCTACCAACGTGTTTTTGGACTGTGGGAGGAAACCCCACACTCCTCACAGACAGTCACCCGGAGGAAACCCACGCAGACACAGGGAGAACACACCACACTCCTCACAGACAGTCACCCGGAGGAAACCCACGCAGACACAGCGAGAACACACCACACTCCTCACAGACAGTCACCTGGAGGAAACCCACGCAGACACAGGGAGAACACATCACACTCCTCACAGACAGTCACCCAGAGGAAACCCACGCAGACTCAGGGATAACACACCACACTCCTCACAGACAGTCACCGGGAGCAGGAATCGAACCCACAACCTCCAGGTCCCTGGAGCTGTGTGACTGCGACACTACCTGCTGCACCACCGTGCCGCCCTTCATCCAATTAAAGAAGACTTATTAAAGAATTACGCTCTCTGTACATGATGAAACATGCAGTTGTGTATTTTTCTTATAAGCCAGAATGAGATTCCCAATGTGCTCAGTAAATATTACGAGCTGGAGCTGTGTGACAGTGACACTACCTGCTGTGCCATTGTGCTGCCCGTAATCGCAATATTTCTCACAAAAATCGCAATTAGACCCAGATAGCAATGAATATTTGGCACCAATGTGGCCCACATCTGCAGTTCTATTATGGCCATCTGGCCTTGAATGATGGCGTTGACTCAGGGTGAGTCTGGCTCCCTCAACTCAGTCACAGGTCCACCTTAGATGGGCCAGATGTCAGGTGTGTTGTGGACGAAATCTGTGCCTAATTGACATTTGGCCTATGATTAGCCCACACAGCATGTGCCGTAACACAAGTCAAGCCCGGCTCAAGACAGTTTGCACATGTCTGGTCCACAGTACACTTGCCAGTGCTGTAACTGAGCCGTAAGTGCCAAAAGTGATTAGGCCCAAATGTGTCTGCTATCTGGGGATTATTTTCCCCATATTGTTCAGACCTACCCAGAACATAAATATTTTAAACCACATTCTAAACTCTTTATCTCACTGATAGAGTGCAGACAGTATCTCAGCAGATGAAGGCTAGCAACTTCTTTAGAAGACAGCAATTTTCAGTTGATTGCAATGTCAGTGCTGCATCATTCAACACGCTTTGTTTTTCTTTTGTGGCCTGGATCGCTGGAGGAATGTGTGGGGGAGTGTATGCCATGTCACTGTGATGGATATGTTTTCAAACTGTAACCCATCTAGCAATTTATTACAATTATTAAACCAATTTATTACACTAGGGAGTGTTTACGTCATTTACATCTGGTTTTTCAGGTGAGGCCTGCAACTTCCTGTTTCCTTAAATGAAAATAATTAACCATTTTTATGCTGAATTTTAATGGCTGCTAAACTTTGTTTGTTTTTAGCACAGTTTATGAGCATGAACTTTGCAAGTGGAACACGAATAGAAGAGTCTGTGGCACTGGTATCGATGCTTGTTTTAGGTGACTGTCCAGTTTGGTGTGTTTTCCCAGTGTCTGTATGGGTTTCCTCTGGGGCTGCGGTCAGTGTTAATTCCACAGACTACCTGTGTTTCACAGTGAAAACTAAAGGATAAAAAGTATAAAGCATCATTTGGAGATCTATGATGAAATGTTTGAACTTTTTTTGATACTGAGTAAAAACTAAATGAAAATGTGAAAGACTGATAAGGACTTGTTATTTCTGACTGGAGTTCAGGTGGAAAAATGAAGAGGAGTTGACTCCCAAAGAATCGATATTTTAAGCCTCTGGGAGTCACTCGTACTAACTGTTAGACAATGAAACATAACGTTAAAACTCTTAGCGACAACACAGTCTCAGTCTGGAAATGCCTTCTGAGGGGTTTTTGAAATTAAAATTTGAATGCTAAACAAATCCAAAGTGTATTTGAAGAAATAATGTAACCATAGAGCGGCACGGTGGCACAGCAGGTAGTGACGGTTGTGGGTTTGAGCCCCACTCTGGGTGACTGTCTGTGAGGAGTTGGTGTGTTCTCCGTGTCCGCATGGGTTTCCTCCAGGTGACGGTCTGTGAGGAGTGTGGTGTGTTCTCCCTGCGTCCGTGTGGGTTTCCTCCGGGTGACTGTATGTGAGGAGTGTGGTGTGTTCTCCCTGTGTCTGCGTGGGTTTCCTCCGGGTGACTGTCTGTGAGGAGTGTGGTGTGTTCTCCCTGTGTCTGCGTGTGTTTCCTCCGGGTGACCGTCTGTGAGTTTGGTGTGTTCTCCCTGTGTCCGCGTGGGTTTCCTCCGGGTGACTGTCTGTGAGGAGTGTGGTGTGTTCTCCCTGTGTCCGCGTGGGTTTCCTCCGGGTGACCGTCTGTGAGGAGTGTGGTTTGTTCTCCCTGTGTCTGCGTGGGTTTCCTCCGGGTGACTGTCTGTGAGGAGTGTGGTGTGTTCTCCCTGTGTCTGCGTGTGTTTCCTCCGGGTGACCGTCTGTGAGTTTGGTGTGTTCTCCCTGTGTCCGCGTGGGTTTCCTCCGGGTAACTGTGTGTGAGGAGTGTGGTGTGTTCTCCCTGTGTCCGCGTGGGTTTCCTCCCACGGTCCAAAAACACACGTTGGTAGGTGGACTGGCGACTCAAAAGTGTCTGTAGGTGTGAGTGTGTGAGTGAATTTGTGAGTGTGTTTGTTGCCCTGTGAAGGACTGGCGCCCCCTCCAGGGTGTATTCCTGCCTTGCGCCCAAAGGTATTCCAAAGAATACTTTTAAAATAGTTAATGTTAAACACATAAATGATTCATATATATATATATATATATATAAAAGGGGCTAAAACTAGACTAAAGTGTTCTTAGTTTTTGTCGACAGATACTACACTAAAATTAACAATAATTAAATGAATAAAATGAGATAATACGTAATACACATTTTAGTCAAAAGACTAAGACTAAAACTAAATCAAAATCAGCTAAATTAACACTGGTTTCAGGTCTCCTCCCACAATTCAAAACACAAGCTGGTAAGTGGATTAGATATACAAAGGTGTCCACAGGTGTGAGTGTAGAGTGTGCAATGCCCTGTGATGGAATGTTCCTGTCTGGTGGCCAATTATTCCGGGTAGGCTCCAGACCCACCGTGACCCTGATCAAGATGGAGCAGTTACAGATGATAACTGAATGAATGAAAAATGATTAGTTTGAACAACTTCATAAGTTTTTAAGGTTCTAAAATGGCCACTTACATTATGCATGTTTAAAAGACTACACGCAGTTCTGTGAAGTTGTTGTATGACTTGGCAAATACTCCACCACCACCACCCCACCACCCTCAAGGATCTGACAGAACATTCTAAGACATCAAAAACACCCGTGTCTATAATGACCGCTTATTATATATCGTTTTCCTGTGATCTCCATCCCGCAGCACATTCTCAGTGCCTTAATGTGGTTGAATGTTGTGACAACCTTGAAGAATAGTATGTTCCATATCGCTTTTAAATGACTGCAAACACGTCTCTTGTTTTGAATTCCCAATTTGCAGTGACATTGAATTAATTAGCCGACAAAACAGACCTCTTAAGGGTGACTGATTTTAAAAGGGTTTTACAACGTAAACAAATCCCATCAAAGCATAACTGGGACTCTTGCATTCGCACAAGGGGATTGACAAACACATAATACATAGCAGCAAGCTTTAAGGAGCCTTTTAGGCAATTCTTCAAAGGAAAAGAACCACTTGACCAAACATCAATTACTCAAGGCAATGGCTAACTTGGCTATCCCCATCCAGCCAACACACTCCAAAGATTCAGAACTAAACGAAAGCTAGGAAATACCAGCGCTACAATATCCTAGTTTCTGTTGGAGAGCAGAAGTTGCTGGAAGTGATCTTGCAACCGTTTACTCAAGGCGAGTTATCTCTGTATATGCTGGAGGAGTCAAAAAAAGCAAGCATGTGGTGAACGACTTTGGGAGGACCGTGTTTGGCTGAAGTTGAAAGAAAAGCTTTAGGATGTTCTGGTGTGTGTGTGGCGTCATGCCTCTCTTAAAATAAGGAAAGGCCATTAAAGCACTCTGCTTGGAATAAGAAATCTATTAGTTGCATTAACACCTGCCTTGCCTAGCTTACACCACTCACAGATAGTGTCCCGACAGGTCGTTTTAGAGGGTGAAAAAAAAACGAAACTTTAGGGTCTTGGCTTAAAGCCTGTAATGTCTTTATCTTCTCCAGTGCTTCCTTAGCAGAGTAAAGGCTGTTCCTCTTCAGCATTCCCTTCAGGATCAGGAGTGTCAGTTCCCCACAAAGGGCTGGTGGGGCCGCAGGTCTTCATTCCAACCAAGATGGAGCACACACGATCAGACGTTTAATGTCTGAGATCAACTTATTTAACAAGTGGAATGGGGTGAAACCCTGCAGTTGTTGGGGATAAGATTAGACCGTCATGCCAAAGACTCTCATTACTTTCTCTGTATGTTACAGTGGTGGATGCTGGTCTTTCAAGGAGGGGAAGCTCAATTTCAACAGAACTAGGCTACTTTATCGGCCTTGGCCCATGTGAAGTGTGTCCGCCTGTGAGTGCTTTGTGACGGTGGAGGGGCTCAGCAGCACCCGCTGGACAAAATCTGTGATAAAAGTCAGAAAGAGTGATAGAAGTCAGTCTCCAAACACAAGCAGCTACAAAAAAACCACCAGAAATAGAAGCTCGATTTGTCGCTAGTCGTTTTTAACAAAGAAAATGCCGCTTAGAGGTTTAAGAAAGTCTCGGGTTCAACTCAGAACAGAATGAAAATGTAATGCTCCCAAGGATCTTTACACCAAAGGATCGCTGATTCGCTCATTTCACTGTCAATCAAAAAGGGATTCAGCCTCAGACAGATCATCCAATCATCATGCAGAAGCTGAGCGTCCGGGCCAGCCGAGGACAGCCCACTGCCCCATAGACCCCCAGAGGCGCTGAGCGTCCGATGGGTGGGACAAAGCCCAGCATTTATCCAATGACTCGTCTTGTTTCGCTGCACTTCGCTGCTTCGCTATTGAACTCTGTGGATGCTCAGCGTCCTCACTGTTTAAAGCACTGTGAAGCTGCGGGAATGACTGAGAGGAAAGCTGCGTCTTTACCAGTAGAAAGTCAAAACCATGTCAATATCATATTGTGGGCTAATCAGTATTTCCACTTTGTAACAAAAGTACTCCAAAAAAAAGGCCCAAATGGGCAGCTCCCCCCTCCCTGGATCACCACCTTAACGTGGTGGAGGGGTTTGCATGCCCGCGTGAGCCTAGGAGCTATGTTGTCGGGGGCAATAGCATATGGTAGGGTCACCCAAGGCAAATTGGTCCTATGTGAGTGATCCATAAAGACCAAGATGAATAGGTTAAGAACAGGGACACAGCCTCCCTTGCCCGGAGTAGGGTTACCGGGGCCTCACCCTGGAGCCAGGCCTGGGGAAGGGGCTCCTTGGCGAGCGCCTGGTGGTTGGACTTTCTCTCATGGGGTCCGGCTAGGCTCAGCCTGAAGGAGTAACATGGGTCCACTCTCCCATGGGCCCACCACCTGTGGGAGAGGTAGTAATCTGGGTCTGGTGCATTCTGGATCGGGTGGCAGCTGGGTTCGGGGGCCCTGGCGTTCTGATCCTCAGTTACTGAAACTGGCTTTTGGAACATGGAACGTAACCTCTCAGGTGGGAAAAGAGCCTGAGCTGGTGTGTGAGGTTGAGAGGTACCGGCTAGATATAGTTGGGTTCACCTCGACACACAGTATGGGCTCTGGAACCAATCTCCTTGAGAGGGGCTGGATGCTGAATGAAGGTAAAGGTGTAGAGTTAAATCTAAGCCTCTTTTAAGGCAGTAGAGGATTTCTTTTACTTGAAAATAACTTCAATACAATCAATGACAGGAGGGGGACCTTAACAATGAATGTTGAATCTTCCATGTTCAGTTTCCAAGTTCATCAGAGAGGATGAGGTTTTCTGCGTTCATGACTCCTCTGGGGTTCCGTGTTCATTTAGGTTTAATGAGCAACCGTTCTGTTATTATTCAGAGATCTCCATTACAAAAACAACTGTATTTTGAGACTGCAAATGCTTAGCAACTCCTCAGTAAATCCTGCCGTGTTTTCCCTTACTTAAGGGAGGTCATGCAGCCGTGAGCAGCGGTGTTAGGTAAAGGAAAATAAGTTCATACATTAGAGGGAAACATATGGTGTTTTATTGCAAGAGGCACCCAGCACTGTGGAACTCTGTCTGGAACCGCATTTTACGATCACATACAGAGAAAAGATATAGGTATATAGTATATAGGATATATGAAGGGCTTTCCATACCAAAGGCCCCAGGAATTAGTGTACAATGCAACATATGGTGTTCACTGTCACTAATATTATTTTTCTCTGTTTTTTCAGCGCTCCGATCCCATTTCCTCAGTTTTCATGTCATGTTTTCATTTTCTCCGAGTCATAAACTAAAAACAAAAGCACATTACAAGGATGAGGCAAGTCTCAGATGGAGGCCTCTGTAGCGGGGCTTTGGGAAACAAGCGAACACGTTTTCTCGCATGTTTGCAGAAAGTCCTCTGAACTTCTGTGTTCCCGTGTGATGTGGATTTGGCAGAAAGTGGAGCATCTAGAGTTCAGCCACCACGATGTTCTGACCCGAGCTTTAAATCCCCCTCCACATGAAATTCACATCGACAGACTCAACAACAGAGTCACATGGTGAACAGCTAAATAATCCCTTTTGAGCTGGCCTGTGATTCAGGGTGGCATGAAACACGGGACCATGAAGCTGCTTCACATCTCAACTGCAGCTTGTTTACGAGCTCCATGCACCATTCGACATGACACAGCTGCATAACAGAACACACAACCAGTCAGCATTCCGCTCCGTCTGGTGCAAAGTACCACAAACCAGTCGACACGCACCAATTAGTCAAGCCACTCATCGCTGGTTCTGAACATGGGCTGTAAGTCATACTCCAACACTTTCGTGCACGTCTCAGGCATATCCAGACAGGACGAGTGGTGCGCTTCAGGAGTGTTCCTCACCTCACTGAGCCATACCTGGGCTTTGAAGTAGGGTACAGGAGTAGTCAGGATGACCACAGGAGGGCAGAACCCTACCATTAATACTGTCTGAAACAGGGAAGGCTGTGCTATCATAAACGACATCAATCAGACCAATAAAAAAAAAATAATAAAAAATCGAAGACAGTGTAGTTCTTTCTGTTTGGTTCTTATTGTTGAGGCTGCAATGAAATATTGCACTGGTGTTTGAAGAGCATCCAAAACCGCAGTTTCTTGCAGGATCTTCATCCCCATAGACATGGATTTTTTCAACATGTTCCTTTTCTGATCGTCCCTTCAAAACCTATGCTTTCAATATGTGACTGAAACATAAAAGATATTTTAAGAAACAAGGCCATAACCATGAACACTGAACACTGGAGGGAGGGAGGGAGGGAGGGGGGGGCAGACTTACTTGGGAGGCAGGAAAACACTAACTCATAAGATTATCTCTTATTATTATTATTATTATTATTATATAAGACTATAAAACTATAACCATAATAATGTTAACAGAAATCTTCTTGTTTCTCTGAGTCAGTACAATCACAGATTCAGCTTTGGCTTCTGTATTTACACATGTGAAAGGAGACTTTCCTGTTATAAAGTCAATCAAGGTGGCGTTATGTCAGAAAGCACTTCTAATGATCTGCCTTGCATTCCTTTTCATTCATTCATTATCTGTAAGCACTTATCCAGTTCAGGGTCGCGGTGGGTCCAGAGCCTACCTGGAATCATTGGGCGCAAGGCGGGAATACACCCTGGAGGGGGCGCCAGTCCTTCACAGGGCAACACAGACACACACACATTCACTCACACACTCACACCTACGGACACTTTTGAGTTGCCAATCCACCTAACAATGCGTGTTTTTGGACTGTGGGAGGAAACCAGAGCACCCGGAGGAAACCCACGCAGACACAGAGAGAACACACCACACTCCTCACAGACAGTCACCCGGAGGAAACCCACGCAGACACAGAGAGAACACACCACAATCCTCACAGACAGTCACCCGGAAGAAACCCATGCAGACACAGAGAGAACACACCAAACTCCTCACAGACAGTCACCCAGAGGAAACCCACGCAGACACAGAGAGAACACACCACAATCCTCACAGACAGTCACCCGGAAGAAACCCATGCAGACACAGAGAGAACACACCAAACTCCTTACAGACAGTCACCCGGAGGGAACCCACGCAGACACAGGGAGAACACATCACACTCCTCACAGACAGTCACCCGGAGGAAACCCATGGGGACACAGAGAGAACACACCAAACTCCTCACAGACAGTCACCCGGAGGGAACCCACGCAGACACAGAGAGAACACATCACACTCCTCACAGACAGTCACCCGGAGGAAACCCATGGGGACACAGGGAGAACACACCACACTCCTCACAGACAGTCACCCGGAGGGAACCCATGCAGACACAGGGAGAACACATCACACTCCTCACAGACAGTCACCCGGAGGGAACCCACGCAGACACAGGGAGAACACATCACACTCCTCACAGACAGTCACCCGGAGGAAACCCATGGGGACAGAGGGAGAACACACCACACTCCACACAGACAGTCACCCGGAGGGAACCCACGCAGACACACAGAGAACACATCACACTCCTCACAGACAGTCACCCGGAGGAAACCCATGCGGACACATGGAGAACACATCACACTCTTCACAGACAGTCACCCAGAGCGGGAATCGAACCCACAACCTCCAGGTCCCTGGAGCTGTGTGACTGCGACACCTACCTGCTGCACCACTGTACCGACAATGCACTGGGGAAAGGAAGGTCTTCCTTAACACCCTTAAAAAAAGAATCCAAAGCTGAATCTGTGACAGAGAGAAACTGAAGACACTGGAATCGTTTGCTACTCAGTGGGCAACGCGCTGGTATTATTTTTATCTCAGTATATTGGGGGACATTTTGAGCACATCTGATATATATATATATATAGTGACTAGGGCCTTGGTAAGACTCTTAGGACTTTGACTGGAGATCTGGAGATCTTTCTTCTTGAGCTAGCAGGCCAGATCCCACATGTACACAGGTCATTTTATAGGGTTAGCACCATGTCTGAGTTGTGTTATGTGAGTACTGGGCGTAGCAGCAGTGACCTCCAAAGCCCATTCCGATGCCTCTTTTCATTATAGTGTAAAAACCGGCAATGTTTTGGCTGCGTCTGCCGTTGCGCAAGTGCCCTCATGTAAACAAAGCAGACAATGGTGCACTCTCTTGATGCTCCAAGCCAGAAACTACTGTCTACACAACAGCACAACAACGTTGTGGAGTTTCTGAATATTTTCACCATGGAAAGAATCCCAAAAACGTTATCACCTAAATGCATTTGATGAATGAAAGCTGGGATGTTGGCTGGTGGCTAAATGCTAAATAGAAAAAAAGAGTTTCTACCACATGGAGCAGGAGGACAGTGATTCTACAGCTATATTATGCTACGTTTCGCAGATTCGCATCAAGTGCAAAGTAACACAATGTGCTGCGTCCGCTCATTAATATCCTTCTGTTTGTTCAGCTAATGTGCTCTGGCTTTCTGGATCCATATATTTTCTCCACTGACTGAAAATGTGGCTCATTTAGAAACTGGCAGACAGCTCTGTGTGCATTTACTTTCACCCAACTCCCCTGTGACTAAACTTCACCAAGCTGTTAGACTCCACGATGGGGAAGTCCCCAACGTAGGGAAACTTTGAGGTGAGGGCCACAATTAGCAGGAGACAAGGACAACACTGTCCCCCAGAGAACCCCTAGTGAAACCCAAAACCCAATTTAAGCTCTGAAGAGCAGAAAACAGATGCCTTTTGGACAAATTAAGGCTTAAGTTTAACACCCTCGGTCTGTTTTAGGTTACAGCCATCTCAATGAACTCCAACCAAAAGTGCCAGCACCGTTGGCTAGCTCGACGTATTCTCAGGTTTGCTCAGGGCGTCTTGGCCGGGACGTTACGCAGGCGACCTCTGCAAATGATTCAGGACCTGGGAAAAAGATATTCAACTCGCGACGCGGCGCTGTCTCTCATTCTCCCAGATCCGTTTGAAGTTCCTGGACGGGGCTTTCCGAAGATAGACTTCTCATATGAAAGTAATTTCTAAACGCGCTTGCCGCCAATTATCATTATGCAGCCAAGTGTAAGCGATATTGGTAGAGTTTGTCCTGCAAATTCAGTTTTGTCTTATGTTACATTGACTTTGCCCAGCGGAGCAGCTGCTTTCGCTATAAACAAAGGGAGAGTTACCGGTGCCCACCGTCTCGAGCTGCCAAAGTGAATACGACAGCCTTGTTTTGTTCAATTTGTCTGTGGCGATTTGGGAAATCCCTACTCAAGTTAGTACTGATCCAGTCTTTGTTGTTTTAGATCCTGAAAACGAGAACCGGAGGAAACATTACCTTTCACCACATCTGTCAGAGGGGGACAATAGTTTGACCTCTTCAGTGCTCTGAGAAGAAGTACTAGACTCTGAGGTTCGTAATTGAGCTGTTGGGTTAAAAAGTTCAGATGATTTCTTATTTCTAGCCTAAACACCATTCTGCACTCCCATAACTTGGATTTATTACCCAACAGGGGCTGCATATGGGATACCAATATGGACTTTATAGGCTTCAACTGTCTACATCAGAAGGCACAGAAGCCACTGGTTGGTTTTCACAGCTGTCCTTTTGGTCCAGATGAGTCTGTCTTATGTCATGGAAACTAAGCTGAAAGATCAAACCTAAAAAAGCGCTTCACATCATTTCCATGGCCTCTGACTCCCAGCTTCAATGAAATGAGGCCCTCAGTACTTCGACTGCGTCGGCACTAACAAGACAACACCAGCAATAACTCAAATCTCTCGGTGCCGTTCGTGCATAACGAAATATTGTGTTGCGCAATATCGTTGTTAATTAAAGAGAAACGTCTTATTCATGTTGACACTGAGTGCTGATGATTGCCAGCGCAGCCATTGTGTTCTAAGCACTGCCCACACGCAGCCAAACCCTGCAACTTAGGGTTAACCAGCAAAGGCCCCAGGGGATTTCTCACTGCTGCCTTTTTCCACATCACGTCTTAATGAATGGGATATGAACTGAGAGGAGACTGCATGCCGGCATCTATCTTGAGGTTGGAAGATGCCTGAAAATTGGAGAATTTTAAACACTTGAAGTTACGTAACATTTAGAGGACAGGCTTAATGACTATATTCAATTCAAATGAAATGAGGTCCAGTTGTTAAAATGTCCCCCACAACAAAGGTCCTAACTTCATAATGTTTAAATAGCATTTTAGAACCTATCCCCCAACTGGTTGTGGGTTTGAGTCCCGCTCCGGGTGACTGTCTGTGAGGAGTGTGGTGTGTTCTCCCTGTGTCTGCGTGGGTTTCCTCCAGGTGACTGTTTGTGAGGAGTGTGGTGTGTTCTCCCTGTGTCTGCGTGGGTTTCCTCCGGGTGACTGTCTGTGAGGAGTGTGGTGTGTTCTCCCTGTGTCTGCATGGGTTTCCTCCGGGTGACTGTCTGTGAGGAGTGTGGTGTGTTCTCCCTGTGTCTGCGTGGGTTTCCTCCGGGTGACTGTTTGTGAGGAGTGTGGTGTGTTCTCCCTGTGTCTGCGTGGGTTTCCTCGGGTGACTGTCTGTGAGGAGTGTGGTGTGTTCTCCCTGTGTCTGCATGGGTTTCCTCCGGGTGACTGTCTGTGAGGAGTGTGGTGTGTTCTCCCTGTGTCTGCGTGGGTTTCCTCCTGGTGACTGTCTGTGAGGAGTGTGGTGTGTTCTCCCTGTGTCTGCGTGGGTTTCCCCCGGGTGACTGTCTGTGAGGAGTGTGGTGTGTTCTCCCTGTGTCTGCGTGGGTTTCCTCCGGGTGACTGTTTGTGAGGAGTGTGGTGTGTTCTCCCTGTGTCTGCGTGGGTTTCCTCCGGGTGACTGTCTGAGGAGTGTGGTGTGTTCTCCCTGTGTCTGAATGGGTTTCCTCAGGGTGACTGTCTGTGAGGAGTGTGGTGTGTTCTCCCTGTGTCCGCGTGGGTTTCCTCCGGGTGACTGTCTGTGAGGAGTGTGGTGTGTTCTCCCTGTGTCTGCGTGGGTTTCCTCCTGGTGACTGTCTGTGAGGAGTGTGGTGTGTTCTCCCTGTGTCTGCGTGGGTTTCCTCCGGGTGACTGTCTGTGAGGAGTGTGGTGTGTTCTCCCTGTGTCTGCGTGGATTTCCTCCGGGTGACTGTCTGTGAGGAGTGTGGTGTGTTCTCCCTGTGTCTGCGTGGATTTCCTCCGGGTGACTGTCTGTGAGGAGTGTGGTGTGTTCTCCCTGTGTCTGCGTGGGTTTCCTCCGGGTGACTGTCTGTGAGGAGTGTGGTGTGTTCTCCCTGTGTCTGCGTGGGTTTCCTCTGGGTGACGGTCTGTGAGGAGTGTGGTGTGTTCTCCCTGTGTCTGCATGGGTTTCCTCCGGGTGACTGTCTGTGAGGAGTGTGGTGTGTTCTCCCTGTGTCTGCGTGGGTTTCCTCCCGGTGACTGTCTGTGAGGAGTGTGGTGTGTTCTCCCTGTGTCTGCGTGGGTTTCCTCCAGGTGCTCCAGTTTCCTCCCACAGTCCAAGAACACATGTTGGTCAAAAGTGTCTGTAGGTGTGAGTGTGTGTGTTGCCCTGTGAAGGACTGGCGCCCCCTCCAGGGTGTATTCCTGCCTTGCGCCCAATGATTCCAGGTAGGCTCTGGATCCACCGCGACCCTGAATTTGATAAGCGGTTACAGATAATGAATGAATGAATGAATGTTGGTGATCTTAAATAAATAATCCAACATCACTGCTTGACATTTCTAAGGTTTATTTGGCTCAATACGAAGGAATCCTCACGGAAACATTAAAACATCTAGTGTAAACCCTTTCTAATACATTAGAGGTTGCTACTGCAACACAGATGAGGACAGACTCCCCGCTGACCCCCTTGACTTTGTCAGCCATTGTTTATTTAGTCAGTATACTCCACCTCGCCCAATTGAACTTCAAGAATGGAGATAACTGACTTCGGATAAGGATGACAACACACTGCACTGTTCCTGACAGATGAAGAGAAATGGGAAGTGACCTCTGATCTTTGCATCCCATCTGGCCTCCATAAGGCCCTCTTGATCCCCCCACCACCATTTAGACCATGTCCATCACTCTGAGTGCCACTCCACTGCACATTATGTTCAACGTCGCCCTGCAGTGATGGACTATAGCCGCGATCCTATCTTCCTACCTGCCGTACCTGGAGCTGGAGATTCAGTTACTTCAGTAAACATCCAGGTCTGTGATAAGAGATTTCAGTGCGTGCCTCTTCCCCCAAACAAAGACTCCAATGTAATGTTAATCATTTCCCAACATAACTGAGCCACTTATTGCAATCTGGTTGTGTTTATCTAGGGCCATCTCCATTGTCAAGCTCCAATACCATCTGTGGCTCGCAGGGTGCTGACCTTGCACTGTCCAGTGAGGTATTTGTATACTCTGTCTCTTCTGTTTTTGTCTGTACAGGGCACGGGACTCTGTGTTCTTTTGTGTTTGGGTACAAGTCATTGTTTAATTGCATGTGATGTTGTACACATGTTGGAAACAGAGTATTTTGGATTATGAGTATGAGGTAACCCAGGCAGTCATAACTTTTCTGAGCTGTCCAAAGTGCTGAATCAGAGAGGATGTTCAAATTTGGATGAGATTTATTATGTAGAGCGCTATTCCGGCATCCCTTAAATCTTATAGGTTGGAAGCATCTGGCCAATCTCACAGCCAGTGGGAGTTTGAAGCCAGTGCCAGGTCTTGTTTGACAAGGGTGGGAATGAGGGGCTTGGCTTGTCAGGCCTGGATGTTTCTGTAGCAGTATAGCCCTATTAGTGGGGTAAGAAGAATGGACAGCATGGGAGTAGTGCACTTTTTTTCATAGTGAAACAGTGAAAAGAGTCCCAGTAAAGAGTTCAGCTGAACTGTCCCTCAGAGACGCTTAGATAAACACACTACCCCAATAGGCCTGGTGTCCGATTACCACAAGAGCCAAGGTGAAAGAAAGGAGATGCAGAGCATTGTGCAAAGCATTGTGGTCTCGTCTACTCCCCCTCTTTCTTTCTTTTTTCTCCTTTTTTTGTTCCTGCTGACTTTCTACTGACCGGACACCACCATCAATTCACTGACAAACACAAAACAATGTTCTTCAAGGAGCAAAAACAAAAGGCTTGGAGATCTGATCTAATAATTGCATGTGCTCGGTTTGGAGGGGGTTGGCGTATCCCAGGGTTGGGAGCTAGCCCGAGGACACACTTAGGCAGAGGTCCAGCCAGGGAAGTGCTTGCAGCTCATCTCCAAGAACGGACAGGCAAAAGAGCTCCTGACATGAAAGAGAAACCAGAGGTTGGCTTGAAAGTAAAGGTGAGGGGTCAGTTAGAGCCACTGTCATCACCTAAACCCTTCCAACATCCCCAAAAGCCTCAGAGGGTTGGAGAAACCACAGGCTGACCCCTGGCAAGAGATGAGTAGAGTGCTCAGCTTTTTTTTTTATAAAGCTGGAGTTCAGCAGAACCACGAGGAACCCAAGCTAGAAAGTAAAGTCACACTTTCGCCATTTGGTGAGAAAAAATTGAGGAAAATCTGGGCACAGACGGATTTAAATAAATAAAAATGAACAAAGGACACACGTAGTGTGTTTAAAGCAAGGTATTAAATAACACCCCCCTGTTCCTAAACGTGAGTGAGTGGGTGAGTTACAAGGCAGCTCCATAAACTTAAAAAAGCTGAAGCATTCCTTGAATATCTCTCTCAAAATCAAGGACAAATGTCTACAACTCTTGAGAACCAGCCACTTATTGGGTTTGAGTTTATTAGAGAAAAAATCTCAGGCATTAAATCTCCACGAGAAGGTTTAGTAACTCCAGCGACTCCCCAGCCACCCACTGAGATTTGGAAACCATATCAAAACTGCCACTCACTGTGGTCAAGTGCTCAGCGGGGCGGAAATGTACTTGAAGCTTTAGAAACCTCAGAAACCTCCAGACAAGTACCATTAGGAGGCCATTTCATTTGACAAATCCCAAATAGTGCCTCCCTTACTCTGAGCCTCTCAGCTTCATGCAGAGCACAGAAGAGGGTTACACTTAAAAGGCATAATCTGTGCTTTTTCATTTGACCCCTAATCAAATAATACAGCGCAATGATTAAGAGGCTTTCTCCTCCAAAGAGAACCTTCCGGTCTCGTGAGTGCCACACAGGCCACATTAAACAGCTGCCTTTCTGGAGGGGGGGGCTTTATGTTGCTACGAGTAGCCCTCCTGACTTTCATTTCTCTGCGGCCAATTTAATGACATTCTGAGGAACATGTGAGAGGCTTTTTCTGCATGTTTCTCATTTCGTAGTTATGTTTTTTGAGCCTTACATATTACTCTGATTGCTCAACCCAAGGCCTCACTGAGCGCTGGGACCCTTTCACAGGGCATGTATATCCCACTGCTAAATGGTATTCCAATCCCTATAGATGTCTGTGACACACACACTGAATGATCACTGGATTAGGAACACCTACCTTATATCTACACTCATTTTCCACGGCTTTTAAACTCATGCTCTCACACACAAACACACACTCAATACACTCTCTTATTATTTCACATCCGTGCTCTGCCTGTGATGTCCTCATCCTGCAGTTTGTTTAACAGCTGTTGTTCCAATTTCCATGGATACTTAAAATAATGGGGAGTCATGAGTTATACAGTAACAAGTGCAACGCCATTCAGCCAAAAAGGGAGGTCTCGGGAGAGCACTACTGTTAATTTGTCATGTCAGTGCAGAGTCGGGTTTTTCTGATATAAAAGGATCGTTTTCGTTGCCAAACAATGCATCATTCCTCCCAAGGTGGGACTCAGAGCGGTGCCTTGGCTGATGGCAGTAAACAGATCGTATTATTTCCAGAGGTGTGTGAAATAACTCGATGTAACTTTACCTAGAGTCTGAACTCGTGACTTGAAAGCATACGGTGCCGTGCAGAAGTCCACTCCTCACGGACTGAACATCTATCATAAGTTATTTCTTTCCAGGTGTTTCCAAGCCTTGGAGGAGTGTACAAATATTCTGAGAGCCTCCGAGCCTGTTGAAAAGATTAAAAGCTGTAAAACATTAAGCACACATATGTTTTCTGCCTTTTCTTTGACGTTGAAGAATGAATCATTTGGGCCTGACAATTTAGACTGGAAGTGTGAAGCAAATACTCTGAAATGTATTGTTCAAACCCTCTCGATTAGATGAGAAACATCTTTCGTTTCAAGGTCAATCACCTTATAAATTCACTGGGATGACAACCTGAAACACTTTGCTTTTGTAGTTACTGCTGCTGATGGGATACTTTGTGTAAGTTGTTCTTACACCAGAGGCGATAATGGACCAGGGGCTCTCCTCAGCTCTACAGTAAGGAAGGCTGGCATGGGCTGATAATTAGCTTGGCTAACAGGACAGTTTGAGGTGATGGAGGTTCCACTGAGCACCACATATGACTCACTTACTTGGCGGTGCGCATTTAAGAACCAAGTATGTCTCACATCTGATGATTATAACATTAATGATCTGAAAAGCTCCAGGAAGAAGGGAGCTCCAGGGTCCAGTTTGGTGTGTTTTCTATGTGTCTTTGTGGGTTTCCTGCAGATGCAAAAAAAACATGTTGTGACCAGGTGAGTGTGTGAAAATGTTCACAGGTGTGAGTGTGTGAGACTGTCCACAGGTGTGAGTGTGTGAATGACTGGGTGAGTGTGTGAGACTGTCCACAGGTGTGAGTGTGTGAGTGACTGGGTGAGTGTGTGAGACTGTCCACAGGTGTGAGTGTGTGAATGACTGGGTGAGTGTGTGAGACTGTCCACAGGTGTGAGTGTGTGAGTGACTGGGTGAGTGTGTGAAACTGTCCACAGGTGTGAGTGTGTGAATGACTGGGTGAGTGTGTGAAACTGTCCACAGGTGTGAGTGTGTGAATTACTGGGTGAGTGTGTGAAAATGTTCACAGGTGTGAGTGTGTGAGTGGCTG
Organism: Hoplias malabaricus; assembly: GCF_029633855.1. Taxonomy (NCBI): domain Eukaryota; kingdom Metazoa; phylum Chordata; class Actinopteri; order Characiformes; family Erythrinidae; genus Hoplias; species Hoplias malabaricus. Next base: position 39,214,529 of record NC_089807.1, read on the forward strand.
GGTGAGTGTGTGAGACTGTCCACAGGTGTGAGTGTGTGAGTGACTGGGTGAGCGTGTGAGACTGTCCACAGGTGTGAGTGTGTGAATTACTGGGTGAGTGTGTGAAAATGTTCACAGGTGTGAGTGTGTGAGTGGCTGGGTGAGTGTGTGAGACTGTCCACATGTGTGAGTGTGTGAGTGACTGGGTGAGCGTGTGAGACTGTCCACAGGTGTGAGTGTGTGAGTGACTGGGTGAGCGTATGAAACTGTCCACAGGTGTGAATGTTTGAATGACTGGGTGAGTGTGTGAGACTGTCCACAGGTGTGAGTGTGTGAATGACTGGGTGAGTGTGTGAGACTGTCCACAGGTGTGAGTGTGTGAGTGACTGGGTGAGTGTGTGAGACTGTCCACAGGTGTGAGTGTGTGAATGACTGGGTGAGTGTGTGAGACTGTCCACAGGTGTGAGTGTGTGAGTGACTGGGTGAGTGTGTGAAACTGTCCACAGGTGTGAGTGTGTGAATGACTGGGTGAGTGTGTGAAACTGTCCACAGGTGTGAGTGTGTGAATTACTGGGTGAGTGTGTGAAAATGTTCACAGGTGTGAGTGTGTGAGTGGCTGGGTGAGTGTGTGAGACTGTCCACAGGTGTGAGTGTGTGAGTGACTGGGTGAGTGTGTGAGACTGTCCACAGGTGTGAGTGTGTGAGTGACTGGGTGAGCGTGTGAGACTGTCCACAGGTGTGAGTGTGTGAATTACTGGGTGAGTGTGTGAAAATGTTCACAGGTGTGAGTGTGTGAGTGGCTGGGTGAGTGTGTGAGACTGTCCACATGTGTGAGTGTGTGAGTGACTGGGTGAGCGTGTGAGACTGTCCACAGGTGTGAGTGTGTGAGTGACTGGGTGAGCGTATGAAACTGTCCACAGGTGTGAATGTTTGAATGACTGGGTGAGTGTGTGAGACTGTCCACAGGTGTGAGTGACTGGGTGAGTGTGTGAAACTGTCCACAGGTGTGTGTGAGTGACTGGGTGAGTGTGTGAATTTGTCCACAGGTGTGAGTGTGTAAGTGACTGGGTGAGTGTGTGAAACTGTCCACAGGTGTGTGTGTGTGAATGACTGGGTGAGTGTGTGAAATTGTCCACAGGTGTGAGTGTGTGAGTGACTGGGTGAGTGTGTGAAACTGTCCACAGGTGTGAGTGTGTGAATGACTGGGTGAGTGTGTGAAACTGTCCACAGGTGTGTGTGTGTGAATGACTGGGTGAGTGTGTGAAACTGTCCACAGGTGTGAGTGTGTGAATGACTGGGTGAGTGTGTGAAACTGTCCACAGGTGTGTGTGTGTGAATGACTGGGTGAGTGTGTGAAACTGTCCACAGGTGTGTGTGTGTGAATGACTGGGTGAGTGTGTGAAATTGTCCACAGGTGTGAGTGTGTGAGTGACTGGGTGAGTGTGTGAAACTGTCCACAGGTGTGAGTGTGTGAGTGACTGGGTGAGTGTGTGAAACTGTCCACAGGTGTGAGTGTGTGAATGACTGGGTGAGTGTGTGAAACTGTCCACAGGTGTGAGTGTGTGAGTGACTGGGTGAGTGTGTGAAACTGTCCAAAGGTGTGAGTGTGTGAGTGACTGGGTGAGTGTGTGAGACTGTCCACAGGTGTGAGTGTGTTAGTGGCTGTGTGAGTGTGTGAGACTGTCCACAGGTGTGAGTGTATGAATGACTGGGTGAGTGTGTGAGACTGTCCACAGGTGTGAGTGTGTGAATGACTGGGTGAGTGTGTGAGACTGTCCACAGGTGTGAGTGTGTGAATGACTGGGTGAGTGTGTGAAACTGTCCACAGGTGTGAGTGTGTGAATGACTGGGTGAGTGTGTGAAAATGTTCACAGGTGTGAGTGTGTGAGTGGCTGGGTGAGTGTGTGAAACTGTCCACAGGTGTGAGTGTGTGAGTGACTGTGTGAGTGACTGTGTGAGTGTGTGAATGACTGGGTGACTGTGTGAAACTGTCCACAGGTGTGAGTGTGTGAAACTGTCCACAGGTGTGAGTGTGTGAGTGACTGTGTGAGTGTGTGAGTGACTGGGTGAGTGTATGAAACTGTCCACAGGTGTGAGTGTGTGAGTGACTGTGTGAGTGTGTGAGTGACTGGGTGAGTGTGTGAAACTGTCCACAGGTGTGTGTGTGTGTGAGTGACTGGATGAGTGTGTGAAACTGTCCACAGGTTTGAGTGTGTGAGTGACTGTGTGAGTGTGTGAAATTGTCCACAGGTGTGAGTGTGTGAATGACTGGGTGAGTGCATGAAACTGTCCACTGATGTGAGTGTGTGAATGACTGGGTGAGTGTGTGAAACTGTCCACAGGTGTGTGTGTGTGTGTGAGTGACTGGGTGAGTGCATGAAACTGTCCACTGATGTGAGTGTGTGAATGACTGGGTGAGTGCATGAAACTGTCCACTGATGTGAGTGTGTGAATGACTGGGTGAGTGTGTGAAATTGTCCACAGGTGTGTGTGTGTGTGTGAATGACTGGGTGAGTGCATGAAACTGTCCACTGATGTGAGTGTGTGAATGACTGGGTGAGTGTGTGAAACTGTCCACAGGTGTGTGTGTGTGTGTGAGTGACTGGGTGAGTGCATGAAACTGTCCACTGATGTGAGTGTGTGAATGACTGGGTGAGTGTGTGAAACTGTCCACAGGTGTGTGTGTGTGTGTGAGTGACTGGGTGAGTGCATGAAACTGTCCACAGGTGTGAGTGTGTGAGTGACTGGGTGAGTGCATGAAACTGTCCACAGGTGTGAGTGTGTGAATGACTAGGTGAGTGTGTGAAACTGTCCACAGGTGTGTGTGTGTGTGTGAGTGACTGGGTGAGTGTGTGAATTTGTCCACAGGTGTGAGTGTGTAAGTGACTGGGTGAGTGTGTGAAACTGTCCACAGGTGTGTGTGTGTGAATGACTGGGTGAGTGTGTGAAATTGTCCACAGGTGTGAGTGTGTGAGTGACTGGGTGAGTGTGTGAAACTGTCCACAGGTGTGAGTGTGTGAATGACTGGGTGAGTGTGTGAAACTGTCCACAGGTGTGTGTGTGTGAATGACTGGGTGAGTGTGTGAAACTGTCCACAGGTGTGAGTGTGTGAATGACTGGGTGAGTGTGTGAAACTGTCCACAGGTGTGTGTGTGTGAATGACTGGGTGAGTGTGTGAAACTGTCCACAGGTGTGTGTGTGTGAATGACTGGGTGAGTGTGTGAAATTGTCCACAGGTGTGAGTGTGTGAGTGACTGGGTGAGTGTGTGAAACTGTCCACAGGTGTGAGTGTGTGAGTGACTGGGTGAGTGTGTGAAACTGTCCACAGGTGTGAGTGTGTGAGTGACTGGGTGAGTGTGTGAGACTGTCCACAGGTGTGAGTGTGTTAGTGGCTGGGTGAGTGTGTGAGACTGTCCACAGGTGTGAGTGTGTGAATGACTGGGTGAGTGTGTGAAACTGTCCACAGGTGTGAGTGTGTGAATGACTGGGTGAGTGTGTGAAAATGTTCACAGGTGTGAGTGTGTGAGTGACTGTGTGAGTGTGTGAATGACTGGGTGACTGTGTGAAACTGTCCACAGGTGTGAGTGTGTGAAACTGTCCACAGGTGTGAGTGTGTGAGTGACTGTGTGAGTGTGTGAGTGACTGGGTGAGTGTATGAAACTGTCCACAGGTGTGAGTGTGTGAGTGACTGTGTGAGTGTGTGAGTGATTGGGTGAGTGTGTGAAACTGTCCACAGGTGTGTGTGTGTGTGAGTGACTGGATGAGTGTGTGAAATTGTCCACAGGTTTGAGTGTGTGAGTGACTGTGTGAGTGTGTGAAATTGTCCACAGGTGTGAGTGTGTGAATGACTGGGTGAGTGCATGAAACTGTCCACTGATGTGAGTGTGTGAATGACTGGGTGAGTGTGTGAAACTGTCCACAGGTGTGTGTGTGTGTGTGAGTGACTGGGTGAGTGCATGAAACTGTCCACTGATGTGAGTGTGTGAATGACTGGGTGAGTGCATGAAACTGTCCACTGATGTGAGTGTGTGAATGACTGGGTGAGTGTGTGAAACTGTCCACAGGTGTGTGTGTGTGTGTGAATGACTGGGTGAGTGCATGAAACTGTCCACTGATGTGAGTGTGTGAATGACTGGGTGAGTGTGTGAAACTGTCCACAGGTGTGTGTGTGTGTGTGAGTGACTGGGTGAGTGCATGAAACTGTCCACTGATGTGAGTGTGTGAATGACTGGGTGATTGTGTGAAACTGTCCACTGATTTGAGTGTGTGAATGACTGGGTGAGTGTGTGAAACTGTCCACAGGTGTGTGTGTGTGTGTGAGTGACTGGGTGAGTGCATGAAACTGTCCACAGGTGTGAGTGTGTGAATGACTAGGTGAGTGTGTGAAACTGTCCACAGGTGTGAGTGTGCAAGAAACACCGCAACCCTGATCAGGATGAGGCTATTACAGAAGATGAATGAATGAATATTCTGTAAAAGCAGGCAATTGACAGACTTTCGACTGCTCTGAATTAAATTTACAATAACAGGTGACATCTGAAGGCTGCAACCTCCAAGTTATAATTGCACTGTAGTCTAGTCTAGTCCAGCCAGGGTATTGTAATAGGCATTTTGTACCAGTTCATCAATAGTCAGGACCTTACAGGACCACCACTGAGCAGGTATCGCGTGGGTGGTGGATCATTCTTAGCCCTGCAGTGACACTGTCAGTGGAGGGTGGGTATTTATAACAGTTTATATCCACACAATTGGACACGGCTTTATTTTTCTGTCCACATCACAGATGTAACATTAGAGACGATAGCTCAGCTGCAGCTGCACTGTTTGTGTTAGTCATCTTCTACAAATCCTGTAGAGCAATGTGTTGAATTAAGGATATTTATGAGCAGTTTCCTGGACAAAGATGTGGCTTATTCTTGGATTTAACTCTACTGCCAATGATGAATGATCATTAAAGCTTCTCGACTTTAGGTGTAATGAGTCTGAGTTACTGGCCCATAGTCAGAGCTGTGTAAAACAGTGCAGGGAGTTTGTCTAACAGCCATGATGATCTTACCACTTCAGTGCTCCTCTGTAACTGGACCCAGATCAGTGTGGCATCGGAGATAAAGCTGGGTGAGCATCAGCCGCGATGCCCCTGAGATCCGGCTCCCGGCTGATGAATGATGGGATAGTGGCGGGTGCGGGAGGGAAGAGAGGGGTGGAGGGGGACTGCAGGTAAAGTTATCCTGTGGGAGCCGCCCCATTTGTGTGATCTGCCCATTCAGGTGGCGTGGGGGAGGAAGGATGTCTCCTGCCTTGATGAAACTCTGGCGTCCCTTTTGTTGTTCCTGAAAACAAAACAAAAAGAGTTTGAGGGCCAAAAAAACAGAGGAGGAAGAGGGGGAGGTCGAGTCAGTCAAGGACAACAATGCAGTCTGCTGACTGGAAGAGACATGATGTCACACAGCAGAGTCCCTGGTGAGGGTCAGGTAGGGCGGGGTGCCCTCTACTCTCAACCAAACACACACACACACACAGAGAGAGAGACTTACACACACCCAGTCATTCCCTCCTTTTTTCCTTTTCCTCTCTCTTCATCTTCCACATCTGTTCTATTCCTTCTCTTCTTTTGTTCTTCCTCTCTCTCACACATCTCTAATTCCCTCCACTCATTATTCCACTTTTCTTCATCCAGGTTCCTCTCTTCATACCTCCCATCCTCAGTCATTCCCTCCATGTGTTCCCTCCAAACAGCAAAAGCCAGAGACTGACATTCATCTGTGCAGTTTCCAGTCAAACTGGCCATGAGTTATTCATTTTTGAAGATATTTCTGACATTTCTTTTTTTAAATACAAAAAAAAATTAAATTGACAGAGAAAAAGAGGCTCATAACACGATCCAACAATACTGTACTTGCCTGTATCCAATCACTCACTCACTCACACACTCACACATGTACACTCATGTTTAGGAACTGCTCCACAAGGGTGTGCTATTCAGTGCTTTGAATCTATGGCATTCTGGCTGTGGCCCGATTGCATATTTAACCCAAATACTACCTACTTGTGGAGTACACTGTGTAAAGTGTAGACAAAAATGTAGTTGTTATGAAGTATGTTATGGTATCAATGAACACTATTCTCCCACAATGCAATGCAAAACAGAAGGGGAGGAGTTATTCCTGTGTGAAAACATGGCGGACGATGGCCCGATTGCATATTTAACCCAAATACTACCTACTTGTGGAGTACACTGTGTAAAGAGTAGACAAAAATGTAGTTGTTATGAAGTATGTTATGGTATCGATGAACACTATTCTCCCACAATGCAATGCAAAACAGAAGGGGAGGAGTTGTTCCTGTGTGAAAACATGGCGGACGATGGCCCGAGTTACATCTCGCAAGATGTAGTTTCACACACCAGTACTTCATCACTTCGTGTATGTATTAAATTGAGTAATATATTTTTATATTTTGTGCAGTAACCTGCCAAGCCCACACTACTAATATCAGTGTATAGTATGTCCCTGACAGTATTAGCGTGTAGTACACAACTGAGATGCAGGTTCACGCTGCAAAATTGTGAAACACTTCACCACCATTGGTCTGGTTTCCCCTGTCTCTAGGAACATTTGATGTGAGAGCCTGTGTGTGTGTGTGTGTGTGTATTCACATCCTAGAGTGTGTGAATGAACACAACGTGGGAGTTGTCGGACACATAATGGGACTCCTCACAGCTCCACTTCCTCACTGTGGTCATTTGAAACGGCCATTTCCAGGTCGTTCATTCAGGACGTTCCCCAGTGAGTGCATCGCGGCCTGCTGAAGCCTGCTAAAGGATCGCTCCCAGGGGCTGGGAACACAGCAGCAGGCATGCGGGACCAGAGAGAGGGGCAAGACTGTTGACTCTACCCCACTGCGTTGCAGTGTCTCACAAACTCACAAACTCTGGAACGTATATTATACAAAGCTGTGTAAAAGGCAGAGACGATTCTTCATTGTTTGAATTTCCAGTTAAAATCCTTTTACTACGGCGTCCATTTTGTGTTGGAGACTTGTTTACGTCTTGGCAGCTGCTTCAATATTACTTTGCAGTTTTATTTTTACATCTTTGATAGCTGAGAATTTTTCCATATCCATGGCATAGCACAGAAACACAAGAATGGACCTTTATTTCCTCCTCCCTCTCTCTCTTTAATCAATCATTTTAACTGGTGTATTTTTCAACTATTTTCTCTGACACCCTCTTATTGAAACTGACTGTTTTACATACATTCTCGTCAGATTATACCAATAAACGACTGGTAATTTATGGCTGTGTAAACTTGAAATTAAAGGAACGGATCTTTTGCAGAGCACTTTGTGTTCACAGTGTACTTTACTTCTCAGAAACCTCCGGCAAATACTTGATTATTGGCTGAACCGCTAGCCCCTTCCCCTCCACATGCACATACACGCACACACAAACACAAAGCAGCATTTCTTCACAAAGATTGTTTGGTAAATGATACCGCATGCCTTGTCCACACAATTACCAGTGCTAAATGAACACAGTGAATGAGGGGCAGCTCCCGGGTGGTCAGGAACAGACCCAGGACAGGAACTTGGAAAGCTGGAGTTCTGCAAATATCTTTCAGTTCTAATGTATGTGTAGGCACAGGCTAATGCTGTAGGTGGGAGCCTTTAGCACATGTCTCACTGCTGTACAGCCCTGCTGAGAGGAGTGGCTGAAAACAGAGCAGTTTAACCAGCTATACATGGTGTTATCTAAAGCAACAAGTGTTAGTGCCCAACAGCAACACTCAGTTACACTAAATGTAGAGTTTTTTTTTGCCTTGTTCCGTTAAATTACAGTCAAATAGGGGGATTACAACTGTAGACTGTGTATCAGCGGCCATAGATCTTTCTGGACACTACATTGTGTTTCCAAAAGTCTCAAGACACTGCTATGGAGTAGGAGCTACTATAAGGTGCACTCACTGTGAACGCAGATATTCAGTTGTGCACATACAAGAGGTTTAATTTCAGCATGTTTCAACGCCAAGAGTGGACTAGAGGGGTATAAAGCACAACCCATGGGCTATGGAGTACTGCTTTCACAGAAAAATATGCTACAACAATTAATGTAAAGACTCCCAGGCATAACAGAGTTTCAGTAGCTAAAGCGCTAAGCAGCAGGTTAGCACCTGCTAACAACAACACAGATGTAAAACTGATTAGTGTCCCGACAGACTACTTATTTACATATATCTGTTATTTACAGCCAATGAGAGGGAAAAGGGTGATGAAATGGCTGTTTAGACACAGCTAAATTCATCTATTCATTCATTATCTGTAAGTGCTTATCCAGTTCAGGGTTGCGGTGAGTCCAGAGCCTACCTGGAATCATTGGGCGCAAGGTGGGAATACACCCTGGAGAGGGGGCCAGTCTTTCACAGGCCAGTCCTTCACTCACACCTACGGACACTTTTGAGTCGCCAATCCACCTACCAACGTGTGTTTTTGGACTGTGGGAGGAAACCGGAGCACCCGGAGGAAACCCACGCAGACACAGGGAGGACACACCACACTCCTCACAGACAGTCACCCGGAGGAAACCCACGCAGACACAGGGAGGACACACCACACTCCTCACAGACAGTCACCCGGAGGAAACCTACGCATACACAGGGAGAACACACCAAACTCCTCACAGACAGTCACCCGGAGGAAACCCATGCAGACACAGGGAGAACACACCACACTCCTCACAGTTACCCGGAGGAAACCCACGCAGACACAGGGAGAACACACCACACTCCTCACAGACAGCCACCCGGAGGAAACGCACGCAGACACAGGGAGAACACACCACACTCCTCATAGACAGTCACCCGGAGGAAACCCACGCAGACACAGAGAACACACCACACTCCTCACAGACAGTCACCCGGAGGAAACCCACGCAGCCACAGGGAGAACACACGACACTCCTCACAGTCACCCGGAGGAAACCCACGCAGCCACAGGGAGAACACACGACACTCCTCACAGACAGTCACCCGGAGGAAACCCACGCAGACACAGGGAGAACACACGACACTCCTCACAGACAGTCACCCGGAGGAAACCCACGCAGACACAGGGAGAACACACCACACTCCTTACAGACAGTCACCCGGAGGAAACCCACGCAGACACAGGGAGAACACACCACACTCCTCATAGACAGTCACCCGGAGTGTGACTGTGATGAGGTCAGTGAATTGGACCCATCACCAAGACTGGAATATACATTAAGGAATGTATATTGGTATTGTTGCTTACCTTGTGTTTCAGGTCCTGTTCCTGGGGGAATGGCAGCGAATTTCCTGTCTCTGTTTGTGCTAGCCGAAGGGCCCACGGTGAGGTATAGAGAGGGGGATGGAAGAGCTGGATTCAGGAACCTGTGAAAGGGAAAAAGCAAACAAGTAAAACTATTAACAAAATATGTACATATATAAACACTTACCAGTGAAGCTGGAATTAGATGTGCGGGGGATATCTTTTAATGGTTATATTGAAGGGAATAAATATCTTCCTGTGAGCAAATTTCTTACCCCTTTGCCAGAGTTGGGTTAGTCCAATTAAGAGAGGGGTGGGGCTAAGTTCCTAAAAGGAGGGGGATTTGGCTGCAGTAGGCAGGTAAAGGTAGAGGGAACTGCAGTATGGACAAACTTTGTCTGTTTAGTTCTAACGTGCTCTTTTCTTTTCATTTCTTTTTCTTTTCTTTTCGGTACCTCTCCTATTGTGACATCATCACGTGTGCTACATTTGAATAAATTCTCACGGAAAGAGTTATTTTGAGTCCTGCCTGCTCCTTGCTGAGTGAACCCACATTTCTTCATCCGTACCCTCCACACTACAATTTTAACATCCATTCCACAGTGATTCTCTGTGAGGAGTGTGGTGTGTTTTCCCTGTGTCTGCGTGGGTTTCCTCCGGGGGCTCTGGCGTCCTCCCACAGTCCAAAAACACACGTTGGTAGGTGGACTGGCGACTCAAAAGTGTCCGGAGGTGTGAGTGAATTAGTGTGTGTGTGTGTGTCGCCCTGTGAAGGATCGGCACTCCCTCCAGGGTGTGTTCCTGCCTTGCCTGTGATTCCGGGTAGGCTCTGGACCCACCGCGACCCTGAATTGGATGAGGGTTACAGACAATGAATGAATAAATAAATGAATGAACATTACAAAATTGTGTATTAAGAAAATTTTCAATATTGACCAAAATCTAGGCACATAATAATCCATTTTTCCTGGCATCAATTTATTAATAAACTATAATAATATATACCTCTATACAACTGGGATGAAAATAACATAACTTTGTTTGCATCATTTTTCAATCCACTCTATTCTACACAATAAAGTGCCAAAGACAACACTGGGTAAAGGAAAGTCAAGACCACTGCTGCACTTTCCCCCAATCAGCATTGCCATAGTGTGTGACAGTTAGCATTATGGTGCAAGGCTAAGCAGAGGAATGCTAACGCCTGTAGTCAGCTAAATCAGTCGTCCACAATCTGAGGTAGACGCTGGCAGCTGAGCGTGATCCCAGCCCATAAACAAAACAAAAAAAAAAAACTGGATAGGAGCTTGCACCTTTCCCCAACCAAAGTTCACCACGTGTTTCTGACGTTGGTTTGATTGCTAACAGAAACAGCCGGCCCAAACCTGCAGACTCTACGGTGCAGCCAGTGATACACCAGCACCCCGGCTCCAGCTCCGGTTCTTTGTGTGCTGAGAGAACCTATGGGAGGACCTATGGCCTCACTGATTCATGGAGGGCTCTGGTAATTGTTTGGTCTCTTTATTTAGACACAGGAAATTGTACCCTTTGCCACCCAGAAGCACTCAATGGTGCCTATCCAGTTAAACTGCTAAAGTGAAACGTGGGGACAAAGGGCTCTTTCTGGAGATGAGGGACAACAGTGGACGCGGACGGAATGAGGGGGGCTGGAGAGGCCCTCTTGGGACTAGGAGTGGCAGTGTCATCGTTTTGAACTGTTGAAAGGTGCACAATGCGGGAGGATATCATATTTTCCTGTTTGACAAATGGATCCCCAGCAGTGACTAGGCCATAAGAGCGATAACCCTCATGCAGGGTATGGCCATGCCCCCAGAACAAAAAACACAGACTGCAGGAGCAAGTGAAATTACTGGCAGGCGCCCGCTGCTAAATGTGTTTCAGCGGAGCCGTGTCCTCGCCATAGATCAGCGAACCTCAGATTGAATGTTGAGGGTCAAGCTGCGCAATGGCAGGCTGCGGTGTTTACAGAGATTCTGCCGAAAGGTCTCGGCACACACAAACAGAGGTCTGGCGTGCCAGCGTAAAGGCGGAGGGAGGGGAAAAGGGCGTCTAATGGCCATAATAAACCAACAAAAAGGCTTTGCCTCTGAGGGCGCTGATGGAGCCTTCAAAACACTGGCGACCACAAGAGAATGATGAAGCGAAAAGCGCCGTTAATGCCCGGTCTTGGAGCCGTCGAGGAGGCACTCGCATAATAAATACTGGCAGTGTTTGCTTGCAGGGAGTCACACTCAACTCCAAACAGGCTGAAGATAAACTAGGAATATAAACTAAGAGGAAACAGCCTCCCCCACACAAATTGTCACAACTAAGGTTGACACCGAAGAACAGAAAGCCTCCACATAACACAGACAGTTCTCACTTGGGCATAAAAGCAACAGAATCCATTCATTTAATTACATCTAATGTTTTGGAAATGCTTTAGAATGAAAACAACAAAAAGCCTGCAACGTCTCCGGCTAAATTAAACGCACACATGCGCTGCAAACACACTGAAAGCTGTTCCTATCTGTTACGCCCCACTGCACACTTCCTCAAATACATTTCTTTTGGACCATGCCATGATGTATATTAACATCCCTGCTCTAACAAACCTGATTCTGCTTAACATTTAATCAGACCCAGTGGTTAAATCAGGATTGCTGGAGCAAGAAAAGCACTAAACTGTGTCCTTCAGCTTGTTACCTTCAGCTTGTAGCTGTAACAGGGCCAGCAGGGTCCGGTAGTTGCTAATTTGTGGCAAATAAACAAAAACAACCTCACTTCAAATGGTTAAAACTCGATAGGCACAGACTTATTCTGGTTTAATTGTTATGCATAAGGCTCCAGAAAATGCTGCACTACCCCATATCCCACTGAGTTTGAAGGTCTTACTGACGACAAAGATGAATAATTAATAAATATATTTTTAATTCCCCTTGGTCCTGTAAGGCTTCCCAAAAACTCCTCCATCCAGTGGTGTGAATCAGGCCAGCTGTTGATCAAAGCGAGGCCGTGACCCTCCCACGGCACATCCTGCATTCCTCTTTAAACACATTCACATGCACTCCATCCCTCTCTCCGCCACTGCACATCCATCACCTCTATACCAGCATTTTTTTTTTTTTTTGTTATTCTTTAGCTACAACTTTAGAACTACCGAATGAAGCCAGGAACTTCTGTACGCTGAATATACACATAATAATGTGCCAAAATAGCAAGAGTAGCAGAGTCCAACTGTAGCAAGAGTCAAACCATGTCTTATTCCATATCTTATTATTGATTCTGACTCTTTATTAACCACTTAATGTTTAACAGGATCTTTGTAGTCTTCAATAATAATAACACTGAAATTACAATAGGAGGGCGGCAAGGTGGCGCAGCAGGTAGTGACACAGCTCCAGGGACCTGGAGGTTGTGGGTTCGATTCCCGCTCCGGGTGACTGTCTGTGAGGAGTGTGGTGTGTTCTCCCTGTGTCTGCATAGGTTTCCTCCGGGTGACTGTCTGTGAGGAGTGTGGTGTGTTCTCTCTGTGTCTGCGTAGGTTTCCTCTGGGTGACTGTCTGTGAGGAGTGTGGTGTGCTCTCCTTGTGTCTGCGTAGGTTTCCTCCGGGTGACTGTCTGTGAGGAGTGTGGTGTGTTCTCTCTGTGTCTGCATGGGTTTCCTCCAGGTGACTGTCTGTGAGGAGTGTGGTGTGTTCTCCCTGTGTCTGTGTGGGTTTCCTCCGGGTGACTGTCTGTGAGGAGTGTGGTGTGTTCTCCCTGTGTCTGCGTAGGTTTCCTCCGGGTGACTGTCTTTGAGGAGTGTGGTGTGTTCTCCATGTGTCTGTGTAGGTTTCCTCCGGGTGACTGTCTGTGAGGAGTGTGGTGTGTTCTCCCTGTGTCTGCGTGGGTTTCCTCCGGGTGACTGTCTGTGAGGAGTGTGGTGTGTTCTCCATGTGTCTGTGTAGGTTTCCTCCGGGTGACTGTCTGTGAGGAGTGTGGTGTGTTCTCCCTGTGTCTGCGTGGGTTTCCTCCGGGTGACTGTCTGTGAGGAGTGTGGTGTGTTCTCCATGTGTCTGTGTAGGTTTCCTCCGGGTGACTGTCTGTGAGGAGTGTGGTGTGTTCTCCCTGTGTCTGCGTGGGTTTCCTCCGGGTGACTGTCTGTGAGGAGTGTGGTGTGTTCTCCATGTGTCTGTGTAGGTTTCCTCCGGGTGACTGTCTGTGAGGAGTGTGGTGTGTTCTCTCTGTGTCAGTGTGGGTTTCCTCCGGGAGACTGTCTGTGAGGAGTGTGCTGTGTTCTCCCTGTGTCTGCGTGGGTTTCCTCCGGGTGCTCTGGGTTTCTCCCACGGTCCAAAAACACACGTTAGTAGGTGGATTGGCGACTCAAAAGTGTCCGTAGGTGTGAGTGAATGTGTGTGTGTGTGTGTGTGTGTGTGTGTTGCCCTGTGAAGAACTGGCGCCCCCTGAAAGGTGTATTTCCACCTTGCGCCCAATGATTCCAGGTAGGCTCTGGACCCACTGCATCCCTGAACTGGATAAGCGCTTACAGATAATGAATGAATGAATGAATATCTAACATGTTGATCTAGATAGTACCATCACTCAGTCCAGGTCTGGATTGAGGTTTGCCATTTGTTACTGACTGCCCTAGACCAGGCTGGATGACATAAAGTATTTGAACCTTTAGGTGTGCAATTCAGTTTTTATATTTTTGGATGAATAAAATGGTGGTCCAATCGTGGTCCAAGAGGAGGGATAACTACAAGTGCCTGGTTAATTAATTCCTGTGGCAATTGAGATTGGAGGCATAAAATAATATTATTCCACACTATCTCTGAAAGAGTTAATAGTGGAAAGTGCTGTGCTGGCTTTTACCAAATGAAGGGCATGAATATTATCAGAGTGATTTTCAAATAATTGTGTTCAGACCGGGAGGTCCCTATTGTAGTCTCTTCTCAATAAGCAAAAGCCTGCCCAAAGAACAACAGGTTCCCACAAAGCCAGCTGCCATTGATGTGATCAAGATGGGCTAAAATAGATGGATTACACCGGGAAGGGTCCATGGCACCAGTGGAAGAAGCAATGGAAACTGAACACAAGATATGCATGGCACAAAATGAGTGACTAACATTTATTCATCCACCATATTACAGCTGGGGATTTAAACTGCAAAACAAAGTCTGCTTGGGTAGAGCTCAGTACGTTCTCTTTTTAAAGTCAAGATGAAAAACGATTTAACTTTAACACAATGTAATAGCAGAGAGCTAAAGTACATATAAAATGTATTCAACCCCTTGTGTGTTTTACCTTTTACTGCTTATGTAAATGAAATAATGATCAATATCATTTGGCTTTTTTTTTGTTGAAAGAATCGATGAAGGAACTCGTTTAACGTCAAAGTGGAAACAGATTTCTACAAAGTAATGTCAATTAAATAAAATTATGTAATATAAGTGAATCCATAACTATTCACCCCCTACATGTCAGTGTGTAGTAGATGCAGCTTTGACTGTAATCACAGCGCTGTGTCAGTGCGGATAGGCCTCAGTAAGGCTTGGACATCTGGACACTGCAATTTTGCTCAATTCCTCTTTGCAAAACTGCTCAAGCTCTGTCAGGTTGCAAGGGATCAGGCGTCAACAGCCTCTTTCAAGTCCAGCCACAAGTTCTCTATTAGAGTGAGGTCTGGGCTTTGACACTGCAACTCAAGAACATTCACCTTGTTGACATTAAATCATTTCTGAGTAGCTTTCGCAGTATGCTTTCGGTCATTGTCTTGCTTAAGAATAAATCTTCTCCCAAGTCGTATTTCTCTTGCAGACTGCAACAAATTGCCCTCCAGGAGTTCTCTATGTTGTGCTGCATTCATTTTATCTTCCTTTACAAGACTTCCAGTGTCTGGAGTATGATGCTTCCACCATGTTTTATGGTGGGGATTGTGTGTTTGTGCATTGTTTGGTGTTCACACAGACATAGTGTCCAGTCTGATAGTCTTCCATCTGCCTTTCTGTTTTCTTCAACAGTGTTTTTTTCTCTTTGCACTTTCCCATAAAGCTGTGACTGGTGAAGAACCCAGGAAACAGTTGTCCTGTGCAAAGTCTCTACCATCTCAGAGTAGTCATAGGTATCTAGGTGGCTTCCCACACTAGTCTCCTACATACACGGTCACTCAAATTGTAAGGAGAGCCTGCTCTAGACATGCATATACATGTAATTTTACATCTATTTCTTAATAATGGGTCGAGGTGGGTCCGTAGCCTACCTGGAATAACTGGGTGCAAGGCAGGAGCACTCCCTGGAGGGGGATCCAGTACTTTGACGGGTGACACACTCAAATATTCCCTCACACACTCACACCTACAGACACTTTTGAGTCACCAATCCACCTACCAACGTGAGTTTTTGGACCGTGGGAGGAAACCCATGTGGACACAGGGAGAACACGCCACACTCCTCACAGACAGTCACCCGGAGGAAACCCACGCAGACACAGGGAGAACACACCACACTCCTCACAGACAGTCACTCGGAGGAAACCCACGCAGACACAGGGAGAACACACCACACTCCTCACAGACAGTCACCCGGAGGAAACCCACGCAGACACAGGGAGAACACACCACACTCCTCAGACAGTCACCCGGAGGAAACCCACGCAGACACAGGGAGAACAAACCACACTCCTCACAGACAGTCACCCGGAGCAGGTCTCTGGAGCTGTGTGACTGCGACACTACCTGCTGCACCACCCACCGTGGAGCCCTACCTTAAAATTTCAGCTGAAATTCTTTTGTGATGCTCCACTAACCTGTCATAGGGAGAAGAAGGCCTCTGTCATAGCTACTCTAGGCTCAACACTACAGACACTGCACTATGTAACTTTTGGAGGAGGGTAGGAAACCATTCCTCTCGCTCTCCCTTGATTTTGTGAGAGCAGAGCTATACAATTGAATTAGATTTTGCACTTGCTTGAAGTGTACTCAAGGAAATGTTCAGTGTCTTTGAAATTTATTTGGATCCATTCCTTTTCAGTAACCTTTTCTCTGAGATTCATGGAACGCCATGGAATAAATTCCACTTGATTAAATGTGAGACTATTACATGAAACAGTGAATTTTTAAAAAATTCTTGTCAAAAAACAAATTATATTGATCACAGTTCCATTTATAAAAGCAATACAAATATTAAACATTCAAGAGTGAATACGTTTTGATAGGCAGTGTATATAAACCAGATTTCCAACCATTGGGCCAAGGACTGGTACCGGGCCAAGGAGTGTTTGGTACTGGGCTGCAACAACTGCCAGTTACCCCAAGGTAAAGGAGCAGCATAACCAATGTGATTTTAAAACGCTTTAAAATAGAACCATTACCAATTAGTATTTTAATTTTAATAGTGTATCATTCATGAGATTTCATTATTGATATTAAAACAATTTAAGTAATTTATGTAACTGGTAAAATGTCATTTCACATCGGGCCATGTCTCGGCATGATGTGGGGTTGCGTGTGAAGGAATAACTTGGATCCATTTGTTTTCAAACCACAAACCCTTCCACTTGAACAAAAAGACAATCTCCTAGACCCCCCCAAAAAAGGAGAATTGATGACCTTATTCACATGGCAATCTGTCCCATCTTTCTGCATTAAAGTGGAGACAGAACACCATGAACTTGCCGCAATGGCCCTAAGGACACTGCTGCCTTTTCAATCCACATATTTGTGTGAAGCCAACTTTGAAAGTCACAAAAATAAGGCTGAGTAATCGATGGGACACAAGAAACTCACTGTATTTTTATAGCACATAGATACCGAGCAATGACCAACTTACCTCCGGGAAACAGGGCCAAGGCTTGCATCAATGCTGAGTTAACATTTCAAATGTCGGCTGTATATTTTGGCTGTAATTTGCTTTATAGATTAGATATGGTGAACAGATCTGAGATGGTGAAAAAGAGGACACATCTTGGGGGGTGGGGGGTCCTTTTACACCTTTATTTCCTGCACAAAACATTGGAATTTCTTTTTTAATTCATCCGAGAACTTACATTTACGTTTCGGCTCGAGATGAGGGTAGGTACATGAGCTTTGCCTGACGTAAACAAGGACTACTGACGTGCAGACTGACCAATTAAATGTTTACAGAGAAGGTTATCGACCAATAACGGTAGCGCTACAGTCAGACCGTCCAATCAGAAGATTCTAGGCTACTTCACAACTTCCCCTTCTCACTCAAGCGAACCAATCGGAGTAGGGGAGGGCGGGACTAGTTTGTGAACGAAACTTCTCGAAGTTCTATGTAAGCTCTAGAAAAACAACATCCCCGGACGTTTGTGAAATTCCGCCCGGACATTTTTTTAAATCTAAAAAAGGAGACATGTCCGGGTAAAAGAGGACGTCTGGTCACCGTAGATTAGAGCAACAACAGCAAGATATAAGGACACCCCACACTTTTTTATAGTAAATTAAATCACTGTATTATGAAATACAGCTTTCTAAATGAATTTACCTGAGAGTTCTTCAAAGCAATCATGGCGTTAAAAAACAAAACAAAACGTTAATACAAATGACAGCAGCAGTCACACTGTATTTAACCTGTCAGATGGAAGTCATTTATGACAAACTGACCTCTTGAAATGCTCTTTTAAGATTAACTACATGTAGATACTGAATAATAAGCCTCAAGGTAGAGATGTGTTTGCTGTTAACTACACGTTTGTGTACGCATCATGGCTGCCTCGCTTATCCTACGTCTTTTTAGTGCGTAGGTGTTGCACGTCCGCAGAAAAAAAACGCTAGGTGCTGGTAAGGGGCAGTGCAGGCGATCAACATCATCACAATGCCGGAAAGGCTGTGTCAGAGCCAAATCTGCAATTACCCCCATCTTTCTCTGGTCTGCCCTCTAGTGGAAGAGGCATGAGGCACATAGGCAAGTAGGCAAACAGTTCCATTCACGACACTGATGGTTGTGTACGGCCAAACAGCACCTATTCTTAGAATGTAACCACCCTATAACCTATAACTCATTCCTAGCTCTTCTATAGCTTTGCTCCAAGAAAACCCCCACTGTTTTTGTTACATATTTAAAGTGCTCTGTGTTTTTCACCCAATGAATACACTGTGAAGATGTAACAGAGGAAGAAAGCCAACGATTGACTGATCAAGGTAGTTTGCTTTCCAATAAACTTGAGTGATGCTGTATCTCCTAAATCATATGATCGTGCCTTGGCTGTGGAATCCTGAATGATTACCCTGACACACAAGCGCACAACAAAACACCTCAGAACCGTACTCTGGCTCATGAAAACCCATTGATGTTTTCAACATGGACAAGCAGTCACAGACAAAGGTTTTTTTTTTATTCTCAGTATTTATGGAGAGATTTAGATAAAGTTGGATTCACCGATGCTTCCCCCTGCACGCATCGCATGATTTACAGTTGGCCAACTCCGAAATGAAATAAAAAGTACCTACATCAAAGTGAAGGTACCGTGTAACAACCTGGGACCGAACAGATCCACTCCTCTCGTCTTCCAATAACAAAACCCCCAGTGCCAGAGTGAAACGTTCTACCTGAACAGAACAATGAAACACAATAAGAGGCCTCCAGACTGACGGAGCCTTGTTCGGATGATAAATAACCCAGGGTGCCAGCATGATCTGAGTAGCCTGATACTGTTCTGGCCGGCCTGTGATGGGCAGTCCAAACTAAAGAAACACATCTCTTTGATGCACACGAAGGCATTCCACTGTTTACAACATTATCTGTCAGTCACACTCAGCTGCGTCTGGACACAACGTCTGCACTGCACCTCGTAAGTGGGTTCTCAACTTTAGTGCCAATCTTTTAAAACGTCCACCACAATAAAGCCACTCACTTTTCATGTCTTTCTCCTGGGGAAGTTCCTTTGAAATCTTCTGGACTGGTTGATCACTCAAAGATGCTGTAGGACACTTACAGGTTTTACAGGATGGAGTCAACGGCCTGGAGAATGTCTTCGATTCATGTCCATTCTGTTCCATTTAAAGGGGATGTAGCCCCCCCCAAATAAGCAGCACTGGGGGCGACAGTGGTAGGAAAAACACCCCAAAAGCATAAGAAAGGAATCGTGACAGGAGAAAGATTCAAATGCTCAGAGTTACTGAGTCAACGGGGAAAACATGGCAAAACACGGTGTCTATGTGTTGTTACTCACTCTGTAAAGCTTACAACAGCAGTTCAAAAGTTGAAGGGGTTGACTCAGACTTGGTTTGAGTTTCTCAACCTTCATCTGAGTGTTTACAAACTGGCATCAGTCAGAAGTCTCTTGACAACTTCAAATAAAACGTCATGGCGACTGTCATACCTCATATACCTTTCCCACCACCTTCACCTATCACTGGACAAGGTGGATCAGAGACAGTGTTTCATACATAAGTATGTCTTCATTCTTTTCTTCATTCACTAATTAATTCATCTTCAATTACCACTTCATCCTGGTCATGGTCACGGCGGTCCTGAGCTTCTCTGTTCTAGGGACGTTTGGATGTTAAGATTTACTTGCATAGTGCACATATACACATCTACGACAACAGCCCTCCCACCCCTGGTATGTTTCCAAGTCTGTGATAACCTCTGCTAGACGTTGTGAGGTAAAACTGAAGGGCTATAAATGAATATGGGAAAAGAGGCACAAATTAGTTTGAAAGATGAATGCAGATAATTTGAATAAAAAAGTGTTTTCCTCTGCTCTCACTCTGCCTAGGGATGAGGCCACTTATATATATTACGTCACAGGTCCAAACCTGTTTACACACTCATACGTTTTAAGGTGGACATGTTTTAAGGTTGGGATAAGGTTGGGATTAAGCTAGCAGTACGTACAGAAACATTAATGGTAAGTCTCCACAAAATGGGTGGAGTCTAAATAAATGTGTGTGTGTGAGCGTGTTTGTATGTGTGTATGTGTGTGTGTGTGTGTGTGTGTGTGTGTTTGTATGTGTGTGTGTGGTGTGTGGGTGTGTGTGGGTGTGTGTGTGTGTGTGTGTGTGTGTGTGAGTGGGTGTGTGTGGGGGGGGTGAGTGTGTGTGTGTGTGAGTGAGTGTGTGTGTATGGGGGGTGTGTGTGTGAGTGAGTATGTGTGTGTGTGAGGGGGTGAGTGTGTGTGTGTGTGTGGGGGGGGGGTGAGTGTGTGTGTGTGTGAGTGTGTGTGGGGGGGGGATGGGGGGTGTGAGTGTGTGTGTGTGAGTGAGTGTGTGTGTGTGGGGGGGGGGTGAGTGTGTGTGTATGTGAGTGTGGGTGTGTTTGTGTGTGGGGGGGGTAGGTGTGAGTGTGGGTGTGTGGGTGTGTGTGGGTGTGTGAGTGGGTGTGTGTATGTGTGTGTGTGTGTGCAAGTGTGTGTGTGTGGGGGGGTGGATTTGTGTGAGTGTGTGTGTGTGTGTGTGTGTGAGTGTGTGTGTGTGTGGGGGGGTGCGTGCGTGCGTGCGTGCGTGCGTGCGTGTGTGTGTGTGTGGGGGGGGTGGATTTGTGTGAGTGTGTGTGTGTGTGAGTGTGTGTGTGTGTGTGTGTGTTGGAAAAGATACGTTACTTACATAAGCATTCAGAAGAACACAAAATTAGTTTCTGTTATATTTAAAAAACAATTTCACCGGTGTTGCATTTTAACGCTTAAATGCACTGGCCTCAACTCAGTAAACAGCGCAGTATTGCTGGCCCTCAGCTCTCGCTATAAAGACCGGTTCATTTCATCCGAGGTTTTTATTGTGGACTTGGCCTTTGATGCCTTCTTGCGAAAGCATATGAATTTAAGTTTCTTGCTGGAGGCTAACGCCACAGGCCCAATCATAACAAAAAGCCAAGGGGCCATGGTGTTAATACAGCAAGCTTTAAAGATGTGGCTGAGCTGTAAAACATTGTGCTCTAATGATGACAGACACTCTCCAGCAACTTTCCAATTTCAACACTTTGTGTAACCTAATTCATAAGTGAGCTGAGTTATTACAGGTACACTGCTTGTGTCAGGGCCTTGGTATTTATATCAAGCGCTAATGTACCTTCCTGACTGGATGCCTGGATAATGCCTTGTGAGGAATGATGGAGAGACAGCTGGGGTGAGTGTTTCGCCAGGACGGGCTCCAGGAACGAGGAGTTGGCTGAGGACGGCTAGTCTGTTTGCATAACCTCTGGAATAATAATGGCCAATGCCTTGGACTCGCTTTGTACAGTTCATTTGGGTTGATTGAAATTATCTGACAATTTAAAAAGAAAAAGAAATTACGTCAAAACACGAGCACCCGTTAAAAGAGCAATGGAAATTTGGGGCTGTTAAAAGTATAATAAAACCTTCATCGTCTCCAAGTCATGGATTCTTCCACTGAACAGTCTCTTCTTCCACTGAACAGTCTCTTCTTCCACTGAACAGTCTCTTCTTCCACTGGACAGTCTCTTCTTCCACTGGACAGTCTCTTCTTCCACTGAACGGTCTCTTCTTCCACTGGACAGTCTCTTCTTCCACTGAACAGTCTCTTCTTCCACTGAACGGTCTCTTCTTCCACTGGACAGTCTCTTCTTCCACTGAACAGTCTCTTCTTCCACTGAACGGTCTCTTCTTCCACTGGACAGTCTCTTCTTCCACTGAACAGTCTCTTCTTCCACTGAACGGTCTCTTCCTCCACTGAACAGTCTCATCTTCCACTGAACAGTCTCTTCTTCCACTGAACGGTCTCTTCCTCCACTGAACAGTCTCATCTTCCACTGAACAGTCTTTTCTTCCACTGAACAGTCTCTTCTTCCACTGAACAGTCTCTTCTTCCACTGAACGGTCTCTTCCTCCACTGAACAGTCTCATCTTCCACTGAACAGTCTTTTCTTCCACTGAACAGTCTCTTCTTCCACTGAACAGTCTCTTCTTTCACTGGACAGTCTCGTCTTCCACTGAACAGTCTCTTCTTCCACTGAACAGTCTCTTCTTTCACTGGACAGTCTCGTCTTCCACTGAACAGTCTCTTCTTCCACTGAACAGTCTCGTCTTCCACTGAATGATCTATTCTTCCTCTGAATGATCTCTTCTTCCTCTGAACGGTCTCTTCTTCCACTGGACAGTTTCTTCTTCCACTGAACAGACTCTTCTTCCACTGAACAGTCTCTTCTTTCACTGGACAGTCTCGTCTTCCACTGAACAGTCTCTTCTTTCACTGGACAGTCTCGTCTTCCACTGAACAGTCTCGTCTTCCACTGAACAGTCTCTTCTTCCACTGAACAGTCTCGTCTTCCACTGAATGATCTATTCTTCCTCTGAATGATCTCTTCTTCCTCTGAACGGTCTCTTCTTCCACTGGACAGTTTCTTCTTCCACTGAACAGACTCTTCTTCCACTGAACAGTCTCTTCTTTCACTGGACAGTCTCGTCTTCCACTGAACAGTCTCTTCTTCCACTGAACAGTCTCTTCTTCCACTGAATGATCTATTCTTCCTCTGAATGGTCTCTTCTTCCACTGGACAGTTTCTTCTTCCACTGAACAGACTCTTCTTTCACTGGACAGTCTCGTCTTCCACTGAACAGTCTCTTCTTCCACTGAACAGTCTCTTCTTCCACTGGACAGTCTCTTCTTCCACTGAACAGTCTCTTCTTCCACTGAACGGTCTCTTCCTCCACTGAACAGTCTCATCTTCCACTGAACAGTCTTTTCTTCCACTGAACAGTCTCTTCTTCCACTGAACAGTCTCGTCTTCCACTGAATGATCTCTTCTTCCTCTGAACGGTCTCTTCTTCCACGGGACAGTTTCTTCTTCCACTGAACAGACTCTTCTTCCACTGAACAGTCTCTTCTTTCACTGGACAGTCTCGTCTTCCACTGAACAGTCTCTTCTTCCACTGAACAGTCTCTTCTTCTACTGAATGATCTATTCTTCCTCTGAACGGTCTCTTCTTCCACTGGACAGTTTCTTCTTCCACTGAACAGACTCTTCTTCCACTGAACAGTCTCTTCTTTCACTGGACAGTCTCGTCTTCCACTGAACAGTCTCTTCTTCCACTGAACAGTCTCTTCTTCCACTGGACAGTTTCTTCTTCCACTGAACAGACTCTTCTTCCTTCACTGGACATTCTCTTCTTCCTCTGAACGGTCTCTTCTTCCACGGGACAGTTTCTTCTTCCACTGGACAGTCTCTTCTTCCACTGAACAGACTCTTCTTCCACTGGACATTCTCTTCTTCCACTGAACAGTCTCTTCTTCCACGGGACAGTTTCTTCTTCCACTGGACAGACTCTTCTTCCACTGGACATTCTCTTCTTCCACTGAACAGTCTCTTCTTCCACGGGACAGTTTCTTCTTCCACTGAACAGACTCTTCTTCCACTGGACATTCTCTTCTTTCACTGGACAGTCTGGTCTTCCACTGAACAGTCTCTTCTTCCACTGAACGGTCTCTTCTTCCACTGGACAGTTTCTTCTTCCCCTGGACAGTTTCTTCTTCCACTGGATTGAAATTATCTGACAATTTAAAAAGAAAAAGAAATTACGTCAAAACACGAGCACCCGTTAAAAGAGCAATGGAAATTTGGGGCTGTTAAAAGTATAATAAAACCTTCATCGTCTCCAAGTCATGGATTCTTCCACTGAACAGTCTCTTCTTCCACTGAACAGTCTCTTCTTCCACTGAACAGTCTCTTCTTCCACTGAACAGTCTCTTCTTCCACTGGACAGTCTCTTCTTCCACTGGACAGTCTCTTCTTCCACTGAACGGTCTCTTCTTCCACTGGACAGTCTCTTCTTCCACTGAACAGTCTCTTCTTCCACTGAACGGTCTCTTCTTCCACTGGACAGTCTCTTCTTCCACTGAACAGTCTCTTCTTCCACTGGACATTCTCTTCTTCCTCTGAACGGTCTCTTCTTCCACGGGACAGTTTCTTCTTCCACTGGACAGTCTCTTCTTCCACTGAACAGTCTCTTCTTCCACTGAACGGTCTCTTCTTCCACTGGACAGTTTCTTCTTCCCCTGGACAGTTTCTTCTTCCACTGAACAGACTCTTCTTCCACTGGACAGTCTCTTCTTCCTCTGAACGGTCTCTTCTTCCACTGGACAGTTTCTTCTTCCCCTGGACAGTTTCTTCTTCCACTGAACAGACTCTTCTTCCACTGGACAGTCTCTTCTTCCTCTGAACGGTCTCTTCTTCCACTGGACAGTTTCTTCTTCCCCTGGACAGTTTCTTCTTCCACTGAACAGACTCTTCTTCCACTGGACAGTCTCTTCTTCCACTGAACAGTTTTTTCTTTCACTGAACAGTCTCTTCTTCCACTGGACAGTCTCTTCTTCCACTGAACGGTCTCTTCTTCCTCTGAACGGTCTCTTCTTCCACTGGACATTCTCTTCTTCCAATGGACTGTCTTTTCTTCCACTGAACAGTTTTTTCTTTCACTGGACAGTCTCTTCTTCCACTGGACAGACTCTTCTTCCACTGGACATTCTCTTCTTCCACTGAACAGTCTCTTCTTCCACGGGACAGTTTCTTCTTCCACTGAACAGACTCTTCTTCCACTGGACATTCTCTTCTTCCTCTGAACGGTCTCTTCTTCCACTGGACAGTTTCTTCTTCCACTGGACAGTCTCTTCTTCCACTGGACATTCTCTTCTTCCACTGAACAGTCTCTTCTTCCACGGGACAGTTTCTTCTTCCACTGAACAGACTCTTCTTCCACTGGACATTCTCTTCTTCCTCTGAACGGTCTCTTCTTCCACTGAACAGTCTCTTCTTCCACTGGACAGTCTCTTCTTCCACTGGACAGACTCTTCTTCCACTGGACATTCTCTTCTTCCACTGAACAGTCTCTTCTTCCATTGGACAGTTTCTTCTTCCACTGAACAGTTTTTTCTTTCACTGAACAGTCTCTTCTTCCACTGGACAGTCTCTTCTTCAACTGGACAGTCTCTTCTTCCACTGAACAGTCTCTTCTTCCACTGAACAGTCTCTTCTTCCTCTAAATAGTCTCTTCTTCCACTGGACGGTCTCTTCTTCCACTGAACAGTCTCTTCTTCCACTGGACAGTCTCTTCTTCCACGGGACTGTCTTTTCTTCCACTGAACAGTTTTTTCTTTCACTGAACAGTCTCTTCTTCCACTGGACAGTCTCTTCTTCCACTGAACAGTCTCTTCTTCCACTGGACAGTTTCTTCTTCCACTGAACAGTTTTTTCTTTCACTGAACAGTCTGTTCTTCCACTGGACAGTCTCTTCTTCCACTGAATGGTCTCTTCTTCCTCTGAACGGTCTCTTCTTCCACTGGACAGTCTCTTCTTCCACTGGACTGTATTTTCTTCCACTGAACAGTTTTTTCTTTCACTGGACAGTCTCTTCTTCCACGGGACAGTTTCTTCTTCCACTGAACAGACTCTTCTTCCACTGGACATTCTCTTCTTTCACTGGACAGTCTGGTCTTCCACTGAACAGTCTCTTCTTCCACTGAACGGTCTCTTCTTCCACTGGACAGTTTCTTCTTCCCCTGGACAGTTTCTTCTTCCACTGAACAGACTCTTCTTCCACTGGACAGTCTCTTCTTCCTCTGAACGGTCTCTTCTTCCACTGGACAGTTTCTTCTTCCCCTGAACAGTCTCTTCTTCCACGGGACAGTTTCTTCTTCCACTGAACAGACCCTTCTTCCACTGGACATTCTCTTCTTCCTCTGAACGGTCTCTTCTTCCACTGAACAGACTCTTCTTCCACTGAACAGTCTCTTCTTCCACGGGACAGTTTCTTCTTCCACTGGACAGACTCTTCTTCCACTGGACATTCTCTTCTTCCTCTGAACGGTCTCTTCTTCCACTGGACAGTTTCTTCTTCCCCTGGACAGTTTCTTCTTCCACTGAACAGACTCTTCTTCCACTGGACATTCTCTTCTTCCTCTGAACGGTCTCTTCTTCCACTGGACAGTTTCTTCTTCCACTGAACAGTCTCTTCTTCCACGGGACAGTTTCTTCTTCCACTGAACAGACTCTTCTTCCACTGGACATTCTCTTCTTCCTCTGAACGGTCTCTTCTTCCACTGGACAGTTTCTTCTTCCCCTGGACAGTTTCTTCTTCCACTGAACAGTCTCTTCTTCCACTGAACAGTCTCTTCTTTCACTGGACAGTCTCGTCTTCCACTGAACAGTCTCTTCTTCCACTGAACAGTCTCTTCTTCCACTGAATGATCTATTCTTCCTCTGAACGGTCTCTTCTTCCACTGGACAGTTTCTTCTTCCACTGAACAGACTCTTCTTCCACTGAACAGTCTCTTCTTTCACTGGACAGTCTCGTCTTCCACTGAACAGTCTCTTCTTCCACTGAACAGTCTCTTCTTCCACTGGACAGTTTCTTCTTCCACTGAACAGACTCTTCTTCCACTGGACATTCTCTTCTTCCTCTGAACGGTCTCTTCTTCCACGGGACAGTTTCTTCTTCCACTGGACAGTCTCTTCTTCCACTGAACAGACTCTTCTTCCACTGGACATTCTCTTCTTTCACTGAACAGTCTCTTCTTCCACGGGACAGTTTCTTCTTCCACTGGACAGACTCTTCTTCCACTGGACATTCTCTTCTTCCACTGAACAGTCTCTTCTTCCACGGGACAGTTTCTTCTTCCACTGAACAGACTCTTCTTCCACTGGACATTCTCTTCTTTCACTGGACAGTCTGGTCTTCCACTGAACAGTCTCTTCTTCCACTGAACGGTCTCTTCTTCCACTGGACAGTTTCTTCTTCCCCTGGACAGTTTCTTCTTCCACTGAACAGACTCTTCTTCCACTGGACAGTCTCTTCTTCCTCTGAACGGTCTCTTCTTCCACTGGACTGTTTCTTCTTCCCCTGGACAGTTTCTTCTTCCACTGAACAGACTTTTCTTCCACTGGACATTCTCTTCTTCCTCTGAACGGTCTCTTCTTCCACTGGACAGTTTCTTCTTCCCCTGGACAGTTTCTTCTTCCACTGAACAGACTCTTCTTCCACTGGACAGTCTCTTCTTCCTCTGAACGGTCTCTTCTTCCACTGGACAGTTTCTTCTTCCCCTGGACAGTTTCTTCTTCCACTGAACAGACTCTTCTTCCACTGGACAGTCT
Organism: Hoplias malabaricus; assembly: GCF_029633855.1. Taxonomy (NCBI): domain Eukaryota; kingdom Metazoa; phylum Chordata; class Actinopteri; order Characiformes; family Erythrinidae; genus Hoplias; species Hoplias malabaricus. Next base: position 39,241,841 of record NC_089807.1, read on the forward strand.
CTTCTTCCACTGGACGGTCTCTTCTTCCACTGGACAGTTTCTTCTTCCCCTGAACAGTCTCTTCTTCCACGGGACAGTTTCTTCTTCCACTGAACAGACCCTTCTTCCACTGGACATTCTCTTCTTCCTCTGAACGGTCTCTTCTTCCACTGAACAGACTCTTCTTCCACTGAACAGTCTCTTCTTCCACGGGACAGTTTCTTCTTCCACTGGACAGACTCTTCTTCCACTGGACATTCTCTTCTTCCTCTGAACGGTCTCTTCTTCCACTGGACAGTTTCTTCTTCCCCTGGACAGTTTCTTCTTCCACTGAACAGACTCTTCTTCCACTGGACATTCTCTTCTTCCTCTGAACGGTCTCTTCTTCCACTGGACAGTTTCTTCTTCCACTGAACAGTCTCTTCTTCCACGGGACAGTTTCTTCTTCCACTGAACAGACTCTTCTTCCACTGGACATTCTCTTCTTCCTCTGAACGGTCTCTTCTTCCACTGGACAGTTTCTTCTTCCCCTGGACAGTTTCTTCTTCCACTGAACAGTCTCTTCTTCCACTGAACAGTCTCTTCTTCAACTGGACAGTCTCTTCTTCCACTGAACAGTCTCTTCTTCCACTGAACAGTCTCTTCTTCCTCTAAATAGTCTCTTCTTCCACTGGACGGTCTCTTCTTCCACTGAACAGTCTCTTCTTCAACTGGACAGTCTCTTCTTCCACTGGACTGTCTTTTCTTCCACTGAACAGTTTTTTCTTTCACTGAACAGTCTCTTCTTCCACTGAACGGTCTCTTCTTCCACTGGACAGTCTCTTCTTCCACTGAACGGTCTCTTCTTCCTCTGAACGGTCTCTTCTTCCACTGGACAGTCTCTTCTTCCACTGGACTGTCTTTTCTTCCACTGAACAGTTTTTTCTTTCACTGGACAGTCTCTTCTTCCACTGGACAGACTCTTCTTCCACTGGACATTCTCTTCTTCCACTGAACAGTCTCTTCTTCCACGGGACAGTTTCTTCTTCCACTGAACAGACTCTTCTTCCACTGGACATTCTCTTCTTCCTCTGAACGGTCTCTTCTTCCACTGGACAGTTTCTTCTTCCACTGAACAGACACTTCTTCCACTGGACATTCTCTTCTTCCACTGAACAGTCTCTTCTTCCACTGGACAGTCTCTTCTTCCACTGGACAGACTCTTCTTCCACTGGACATTCTCTTCTTCCACTGAACGGTCTCTTCTTCCATTGGACAGTTTCTTCTTCCACTGAACAGTTTTTTCTTTCACTGAACAGTCTCTTCTTTCACTGGACAGTCTCTTCTTCAACTGGACAGTCTCTTCTTCCACTGAACAGTCTCTTCTTCCACTGAACAGTCTCTTCTTCCTCTAAATAGTCTCTTCTTCCACTGGACGGTCTCTTCTTCCACTGAACAGTCTCTTCTTCCACTGGACAGTCTCTTCTTCCACGGGACTGTCTTTTCTTCCACTGAACAGTTTTTTCTTTCACTGAACAGTCTCTTCTTCCACTGGACAGTCTCTTCTTCCACTGAACAGTCTCTTCTTCCACTGGACAGTTTCTTCTTCCACTGAACAGTTTTTTCTTTCACTGAACAGTCTGTTCTTCCACTGGACAGTCTCTTCTTCCACTGAATGGTCTCTTCTTCCTCTGAACGGTCTCTTCTTCCACTGGACAGTCTCTTCTTCCACTGGACTGTATTTTCTTCCACTGAACAGTTTTTTCTTTCACTGGACAGTCTCTTCTTCCACTGGACAGACTCTTCTTCCACTGGACATTCTCTTCTTCCACTGAACAGTCTCTTCTTCCACGGGACAGTTTCTTCTTCCACTGAACAGACTCTTCTTCCACTGGACATTTTCTTCTTCCTCTGAACGGTCTCTTCTTCCACTGGACAGTTTCTTCTTCCCCTGGACAGTTTCTTCTTCCACTGGACAGACTCTTCTTCCACTGGACAGTCTCTTCTACCACTGAACAATCTCTTCTTCCACTGAACAGTCTCTTCTTCCACTGAACAGTCTCTTCTTCCTCTAAATAGTCTCTTCTTCCACTGAACAGTCTCTTCTTCCACTGGACAGTCTCTTCTTCCACTGGACTGTCTTTTCTTCCACTGAACAGTTTTTCTTTCACTGAACAGTCTCTTCTTCCACTGGACAGTCTCTTCTTCCACTGAACGGTCTCTTCTTCCATTGGACAGTTTCTTCTTCCACTGAACAGTTTTTTCTTTCACTGAACAGTCTCTTCTTCCACTGGACAGTCTCTTCTTCCACTGAACGGTCTCTTCTTCCTCTGAACGGTCACTTCTTCCACTGGACAGTCTCTTCTTCCACTGGACTGTCTTTTCTTCCACTGAACAGTTTTTTCTTTCACTGAACAGTCTCTTCTTCCACTGAACAGTCTCTTCTTCCTCTGAACGGTCTCTTCTTCCACTGGACAGTCTCTTCTTCCACTGAACAGTCTCTTCTTCCACTGGACAGTCTCTTCTTCCACTGAACAGTCTCTTCTTCCACTGGACAGTCTCTTCTTCCTCTGAACGGTCTCTTCTTCCACTGGACAGTTTCTTCTTCCCCTGAACAGTCTCTTCTTCCACGGGACAGTTTCTTCTTCCACTGAACAGTTTTTTCTTTCACTGAACAGTCTCTTCTTCCACTGGACAGTCTCTTCTTCCACTGAACGGTCTCTTCTTCCTCTGAACGGTCACTTCTTCCACTGGACAGTCTCTTCTTCCACTGGACTGTCTTTTCTTCCACTGAACAGTTTTTTCTTTCACTGAACAGTCTCTTCTTCCACTGAACAGTCTCTTCTTCCTCTGAACGGTCTCTTCTTCCACTGGACAGTCTCTTCTTCCACTGAACAGTCTCTTCTTCCACTGGACAGTCTCTTCTTCCACTGAACAGTCTCTTCTTCCACTGGACAGTCTCTTCTTCCTCTGAACAGTCTCGTCTTCCACTGGACAGACTCTTCTTCCATTCATTCATTCATTCATTCATTATCTGTAACCGCTTATCCAATTCAGGGTCGCGGTGACTCTTCTTCCACTGAACTGTTATTTCACATACAATGCTATTTATGTTCATTTTTAAGAAAATAGAAAAATTTGCTTTGAACAACCGCACATTTCGAGAAAGAATTCAAGTGAACATAATAAATGATCTAAACATCATAAATAAAGAATATGCCTATTCCTGCATTTCTTTCTAATGGTCCAACATCACAAGTCATTTTTAAATATTCATAATGTCTTTGCAGTCAGAGGGGGGTGTATTACTGCCTTTGTTCTCAGCACTGTGGGAACTGTAATGGTGGTGTATTTGAGGGGTACATCATCCAGGCGGGTTTTGTGTGGCACCTGGCGTTCAGTACTCCAGCTGTGATGTCCAGGAAAAGCGTGGCGCGTGGTCAGGGCTTGTGATCAGTCACAGCGGCGGCGCTGTAAAAGTCTGCTGGAGGAGCTGAGCCCCGCTCAAGGCCAACGCTAACAAACTGTGCAGGATTACCATGACAGGCCCGTAGGCTTGACCCAAGAAGCAACTCCAGGCTGTGGGCCCTGCTGTGGCTCAATTAGCGCATCCCAGCCACCGCTGTGTGCTTGTGTGTGGCCTGAAGAAGCCCACGGTTCACGCAACCTTCACTTACACTGGAGTCCGCATCCAATTTCAGAGCAGATTAAAGCTCTTCCTCAGAGAGGGAGCCCCCACCTTTGGATACTAGACCAGAACTAACAGATAACTGGAGGAAACAACTCTTACTTTTGCCTTAAAACATTGTGCGCTGCTTCTCCACCCCCTCCGATGCCAGACATGGTCATTATTCATTATTTACAATTAAAAACACATGGTGGAGGGGGAAAAAATCCCCAGAATCATAGCTGGACAGTTGGAGAGAAAGCATGACTTTGCTGGCCATGAGGGAAAGGCTGGTATTCAGTAATTACTGTAGGTTTTGCCTTTGTACTGTCAAAGGAAAGTGAGAAAATGATTTATTGTAGGTTTCGGCACCAGACACCAGGGTCTTTAAAGGGTCTATAAAAATAAAGTGGCCTAAATGATTTGAAATAGCCCCTGATTTTTATAACCACATGCTGCTTTACAATGACAATTTGCATCTACCTGAAGATGTAGCATTTAAAAACCCAATATTGCCACACTTCAACGTCTTTTTTTTCTTCATATTACAGCCAAAGGTATGGCTAATTCTCAAAAACAAAAAGATAAAATTATTAATTCATTCATTATCTGTAACCCTTATCCAGTTCAGGGTCGCTACCTGGAATCATTGGGCACAAGGCAGGAATACACCCTGGAGGAGGCACCAGCCCTTCACAGGGCAACACAGACACACACACATTCACTCACATTAAATTAAAATATATGTAAATGCAAAAATGCAAAAAAAAAATAGAGTAAAATGGAATATTATCAAATAAATAAATAAATGTTTAATCAAATCACACACAGAACAGGCCTAATGATTAGGCCTAACTCCAGTGTCCCAGCTGGATATCATTAATATCCCTGTGGATTCACGATTTCAACAACAGCAGCATCTAAATACGAGCGGCAGCTTCATTCCAGCTGTTGTTTGTGCTGGACTATGATGTGAAGTGTCACTGTGATTAGTGAGAAATGCCTCAGTTCTCATTCCTTCTGATCAAGCAACAGCCAGAAATCATCCAGGAATCTGTTCAATCACAAATCAGTTTGGCACCAAACCTGCGAAGCAAATCATAGTGATATTTCTGACTCCCTTCAAAGTCAGGCAGGCAAGAAAAAAACGTACTGTTTCCATTCCTTTCTTCAACCGAATCCAATTGAAATTTTCCTCTTAACTCTCATTCCACAGTCTCCAAATAATTCCATTCCACTTCAGCTTACATAAACGAAATGGAACAAACTTAATTTGGCTCCGACAAACGAGGAACCATGGTGTCTGATTCAAAAGCAGACTTAGGAATGTATCGGTGGTAATTCGACATTATTGAACATCTGGAAAGCACATTCGCTTGGAGGGTGAATTTCAGGATTTCCTACTCTGTAAAAGCATTTAATAGCTCAAAAATATTTAATATACAAACTTTATTACCTTGAAATAATTGAAAGCTGTTTCACGTTAGTGCAGACTGTAGGCAACACTGGTCAGAAAGGTGTAAGAAAGATAACCTTCTCAAAGGAGCTTAGGTGATGGTGCCACTTTACAGAGAAGAGCTGTAGGTGGTTGCTCTATTGTGATTTTCATTCATTCATTAATTCATTCATTCATTCACACACAGCAGACGAACTGAGCATCTGTCCATCGCATATTTACCCAGTCACCCACACACACTCTCCACCTACCAACAGAAGACCAGAGCACCTGGAGACACAGTGGGAACATCCCAAACATGCCACAGGACCCTGAGACCCTGGATGCACTAAGGGCAGTGCCTCCATGCTTCAACAACGTGACACAGTAATGGTGCACACACCGAACAAGGCAAAGACAGACCGGCCTGGCGTCCAGTTGGAATTTAAATTTAAACTCCTTGAGGAAATAACGACTGTTTTTGCTGAAACGCTGCAGGAGAACAAAAATCCTACTCAATTAAACCCCAGTGTGGTGCTCCAAAGACCGAAGAAAGGCCTGAAGTTTATGATGATTATTGTGTTTTCTTCCATCACTGAATAATGTTGTTATTTTACATCTCTCTGAAGTGGTGCTGGTGACGACTAAATCCAACCATTTCTTGAATCGTTCATATTTGCTTTGCTCTACTTCAAAAAACGCTTCCCAGCATCCCAGCTGGAGAGGTCATTTACGCCTACACAATTGAGCCTCGGTCCCATGGTCAGCAGGGAATTACACAGAGCGCACCAACACTGTTGGTGGTTTGTAATGTTAATGGCCTCTGGAATAAGCACTCAGTATTTCCGCCTGTGTTTCTCAAACTCTGTCTCGTCTGCGAGACACACAATGCCCCGTGTCAGACTTGTGACTGGGGCCCAGTCGGGGAAGTACACACAGGTTGCTTATTTTTCGACATAAGACCCCTAAGTGTACAGACTAATAAATGTCAGTTCGAATGGAGTCACGAAAATACAGTGCAGACACTAAATCGCTAACGCTACCGAGGCAGGAGGCTGCAGGGAATGGAGCTGCCAGAGGAAAGAGCTGCTCTAGGGAGAGATTCAGAAAGGACCCTGGTGGATTTAACATCTGCTTTTCGCCCGCTAATTGAAAGGCTTCTCTCAAGTTCAGATCTTCATAAAAGTCCACTTTTTTCCAGAACTATGCAGGTCAGTGAATAAACGTTCAGTGTCTTTCTATTTGCTTAAAAACAACACAGAGTGGGTTATGAATTTCGAGCTATTCTTTTTATTACATTATTGAAAGCAAATTATATGTAATGCTTGTGTGTATCAATTAAAAACAGGACTTAAGACCAACTGAAGGTATGTGAAAATTTTGGTTAACACCTCTTATGCCTGAAATGACATTGGCTGATGCCCTCTATTTATAATAAATCAGTCACTAAAGCATTTCTCCTCTCTTTAGGGCAATGCTCATGCTGAAAATCAGTTTACCTCCACTGCCAGAACTGGACAAGCAAGCAGTGAAACGAAAACAACAAAAAAAAAGGCTGATTTGTGGTTCTTTGTAGAATGAGCTCAAAAACGTCTGCTGTTTTTAGTTGTGTTTACACTGTGACCCTGGGCTCATGTGTAGCTGCTCCATCACTCAAACTGTGCGTACTCCTCTGAACTGTGTCAGAGGTATTAATCTAGGGTTGAATAACAGATGTTCAACAAAAATGTGGTTTTAACACCAAGAAAGTTATTTTTTTGGCAGTTGAGCTTTTCTTTATGAAGCCCTGAGCGCTAATGAAAGCCTAGCTTACAAAGCTAAAATGTTAGCATGTTAGCATAGCTGCAGCTAGCTCGTCAGTGGTTACTGTGGTCAACCATTCATTCGTCTGAGATCGATAAACTCACCTCTCTGAAGAAAGACTGAAACTATAACCTACTTTTATTAATTGAAATTTGCCTCGTTTTCATTTTATGATTTAAACCTGTGTTTAATATTTTTCTCTCAATTTCTCCACACTTTTAGTGAACCCTTTTGTTTCACTGAAGTTTTAAGTTTAATTTAAAAATAGTGCATAGAGTGCAGCGCAAAAGTTAAAAAATAAAATAAAATAAAAAACAATCTGCTATAAAACTAAATATTATTACAGTAAATAGTAATACCCTGTATGTGAATCTGTATGTGTATGATTTACCATTTCCAAATCACTTGTTTTGGCAGTCGGGTTTTATTTAAGGATCATGAAATACATATTTTATAGATTGTAATGCTTGTGTGTATCAATTAAAAACAGGACTTAAGACCAACTGAAGGTATGTGAAAATTTTGGTTAACACCTCTTATGCTTGAAATGACATTGGCCGATGCCCTCTATTTATAATAAATCAGTCACTAAAGCATTTCTCCTCTCTTTAGGGCAATGCTCGTGCTGAAAATCAGTTTACCTCCACTGCCAGAACTGGACAAGCAAGCAGTGAAGCGAAAGAAAGAAAGAAAGAAAGAAAAATAAATAAATAAATAAATAAATAAATCAATAAATAAATAAATAAATAAATAATCCGTGGTTCTTTGTAGAATGAGCTCAAAAACGTCTGCTTTTTTTAGTTGTGTTTACACTGTGACCCTGGGCTCATGTGTAGTTGCTCCATCACTCAAACTGTGTGTACTTCTCTGAACTGTGTCAGAGGTATTAATCTAGGGTTGAATAACAGATGTTCAATGTGGTTTTAACACCAAGAAAGTTATTTTTTGGCAGTTGAGCTTTTCTTTATGAAGCCCTGAGCGCTAATGAAATCCTAGCTTACA